>NC_092109.1:21172236-21320055 GCF_045679555.1 Salvelinus alpinus | reverse complement strand
GTAGGTGACATATGTGGGTAGATATCACACTGTTGGACAGTAGACAGGAGTATACTGGAAGGTAGTATAAGAGAGCAGATGTGAGTGCATTTGCCATTCTGGTAAATACAGGAAACCAAAGATTAGCAGATGGTGTAGTAGTGTAGTGGTAACATAAGATACATGGATAACATATAAATATAAAAGATAGCTGAACATTAAAGTAACGAACCACATGTTAACATGGGTCATGGGACCGTGGTGATGGAGGTCTACTAAGGGACGTTCTGACCCTCTGACCCTTGTAGATTCTCCATTGTGCTGACATACATGTCAGACAGAGTGGCGCCTAAAAGCAATTGGACACTAGACATATGGTCTGACCATTCTATTACAAACATACATGTCAGACAGAGTGGCGCCTAGAGGTAATTGGACACACTGGGATAGAGGGTCCAGCCACTATGATAAACAAATTGAAAGCAGATGGTGGTGAATGACTTCATAGGGGACGGACAATACTATGTGTGTATAAAATAGAGTAGCTGGAGTTCTGAGGAGGTGTGTTCCGCGGGGTGTGTTCCGCGGGGACATGCCAGTGGGCTGTACAGTTGTAATAAAGAGCATGTTTGATTTTAAAAGTTCTGGTAAGCGTTGTATTTGAAAATGATTTTCCACGACATATTTGGCGAGCTAGCCAGGAGCTGATAGGGACTGGGACGTTCTTGGCTGATGATGGGTTCTTTGGACAATCTAACAAACAGAGGTGGCCGCCCAACTAGACGGTAAGCAAGTTCTTACAATAGTTGAAATGTTTGTGTAAGATTGCTTCAGAGATACTGTCTCAGCGAGAGGAGCGCCACGTAAGTCTCTCTTTCAAATTTCCTAAAATGAAACCAGTAAATACAAAAGAACTTTTAAATTCAATGAATTTGCATGTATGTGTAATTTGGGGAATGGTATTAAATATAAATGTATGCGCATGTATAGAGACTGAGTGAATAGGTGCTGTGAACTTTGCTTGTGTTAGATGTAGAGTGAGCATGCATGCGCTCGTTCAGATCAGACCGTTCGAATGTGTAGCTTAAATGATGCGGTTGTTTGCGCATCTGGCTGAGATGGCTGGTTAAACATTTTTGAAAAGGTCTGCTTGGGTGGGATATTCACGGCGCGGCAGAAGGGTCTGTTGGTGAATATTTAGTAGTTAAATTAATATTTCATGGTTACCGCTTTGAAAGAAGGACTGAACGGATGAAATATTTAGAAGGCAGGAAGAACGTTAGCCCGATTGTGCGACGTTCAACTGCAAAAGTAGCTTATACGGTCAAAGCATAAATCAGTAGGTTGTAGGAAAACGTTAGCCCGATTGTGCGGCGTTCAACTGCAAAAGTAACTTATACGGTCAAAGCATAAATCAGTAGGTTGTAGGAAAACGTTGGCCCGATTGTGCGGCGTTCAACTGCAAAAGTAACTTATACGGTCAAAACATAAATCAGTAGTTAAATAAATATTCATAGTTTCCGCTCTGAAAGGAGGACTGTATGGGTGAAGTAGTAGGTGCAGGAAAAACGTTGGCCCGATTGTGCGGCGTTCAAATGCAAAAGAAATCCTGCGAATAAAAAAACGCTCTGTCTAGCTACCAGGGTTTGGTAATTCAGTAGGTCACGCCACAATACTACTCTAATAATAGAAGAAAAGATAAGTATTGGGGGTTGAATAGAATATGAAGACAAGCTGATCCGATTAGACAGTAGTCTCGTCATATTGTAGAAGTCTAGGCTTATGTAGGTGGAAGTGAATTAAGTCAATAAAGAAAGACTGAGTTGTTTTGAGGTAAAAACAAAGGGATTGAATGAACGGATGAAACATAAAAGGATGAATGATAATGTTGTAAGAAATGAGTAGATCTGTGTAAAAATAGAAGATTAGGAAGGAAAGACAAGTTGTGTGTGTGTGTAGGCAGAACGTCCAGGAGAGGGAGCGCGCAGCTCTCCTGTGACAGAGTAGAGTTGATGAAGGGTGTCGTTAACTGCTATTAGGCAGAGGGAAAGAAGTTAAGAAACATCGAAGTAAAATAAGTTATAAGCAAGGATAAAAACACTGATGTGATAAAGTAGTAAGCGACCATAGTAAAATTACTAAAAAGGTATCAAAATAAATAATGAATAAAAATAATTAAAGAGGAGTTAACCGAATAGTATAATATGAATAGAACAGTGTGGTAACAAAACAGAAAGTAGAATCGTTGATAAAATGAAATTGTACTATAAAGTTAAAAACGAATCTAGGTTAGTTAAGATAAATAGTGATAAATAGTGAAATTCAGGACAGATTAAGGATTCACGAACGGTGTAACAAAGGAAGAGGAAAAAACAGGCCGTCGATCACTCTGTGTCTACAGAAGCTACGGTCTAAAAATAGCCTGAAGGACAGAGACCAGAATATGAGAGGTTGGTTTCACTAAAACCGTGAATCAGGAATTAAACAGTAAAATGGGATAAAAGACAATGAAACAATAAGAATATAGAGAAGAGGTAAGAAAGTATAGACAAAATAAATAACTAAAGGTAAAAGTAAGACGTTAGATAGAGATCTTAATGGAACCGGCAGTGGACCTGTGTGGCTCAGTTGGTAGAGCATGGTGCTTACAAACGCCTGGGTTGAGGGTTCAATTCCCACGGGGGGACCAGGATGAATATGTATGAACTTTCCAATTTGTAAGTCGCTCTGGATAAGAGCATCTGCTAAATGACTTAAATGTAACGTAAATGTAATCTTAAAAATTGATTAGAACTGTAACAACAAACCAAATGAATAAATAATGATATCTGTAAAGGAAAAAAAACAGTGATATTTGAAGTACTGTACTAGAATAAGACATTAAGTCATCTGTAGTATTCAGAAATAATGTATGTACTGTATAGAGTAGGCTTCGATAAAAGAAATTAAGTGATGTGACAAATGAATTATTAATTGGAAAGGAGATTGGCTCTACCTCGGAAAAATAGTAAATAAAAGGTGTAGAAATACATGGGAGTATTTAGGAAAAATAAATAAATAAATAGTCGCATGGGACCAAAATGTGAAGCTCGATTTGTAGGCGTTCTGATGTCAACATTCTATCATCAGAAAATACATTGCGATGAGGTTGTGTGTGTGGTTCCTCTAGTCCTCGCAGACGTGCGGGTGATTGGCAGAACTATTGACAAGATCTAAGAACCAATAAGAAAATAGCTCTCTGTTCTGGATATAGGTATATCGGGTATGGGAAAATTAGTGTAATGTGACATTAGAACTTAGTGCGGTAGTAGGAAATGCCGCTATACAAGAGTTTATATCCTTGTCAAAATAACAAACAACTAATTGGTTTGAGGTTAGTGAGAATGGAATTTTTTACTTGTCGGTGTATAGTCTCTGAGCGAACAATGAGTGTTTCATAGAGATTACAGTTTATATGTGGTCAAGAAGAAGTATTAGATCACGTTTGACATCTAGTAAAATAACGATGGAATTTTAATTGTTAGACATTCTATACCACAATTCTCTGGAACTGTTAAAGACGCTTTAGAATAAAATCTATGGATAAGTAAAATTATTGGTTTGCTGACTAAAAGGTAAAAATAAAAGGTTGTGAATATTAACAATATATATACTTTCTTTTCCAGAAAGAATAAGGGAAAAAAAAGGTTTTTTTAATCTTCTCTGGTCAACAATGTCATTGGAGACTGCATTACTGTGGAAAGCAGTTAATTAAAGTCAGCCGCTTTAAAAATAAAAATATCTGGATAAGGCTAAAACATGGAGTTCTGGATGAGTGAGTCCAGTCCCTTTGCGATTATTGGCTTATGATTCACTAGTGAGTACACCATGTACTGGGAATGAATATGCATTAGTAGATATATTGGAAGGGTTTTTTCCAATTCAGTTTCAAATTGGGTATGCAAAAGGATGAACATGTTTTTGAAAAATGTATTTAAGTTGCTCCTAAAGAAAGGGGGAGTGGAAACATATTAATGGTCTCAAAATGCCCTGAATCCTAGGAATTTCTTGTGAAAGACTGATCACCTTTTACTGGAAATTGTTGGAACAGGTGGGATATACTTATAAAATGTTTAAGACACCAGACTCTATTCAAACTGTATAATTACTTTGAAAATCTATTATGTCCCTGGGAAAATTATGAAGAGTTGTACCCTTAAATTGAATAAGTTATTCGAATAGGTTTATTTTAATTTTTATTTTCGATATAACATGGGTTCATAGGTAAAACTATCAGTTCTTTGGGGTTATGGTCTTTGGGGGAATACACAAATGTGTTTTGTTCATTATGCATATAAAAAGTGTTGAAAGTTATTCTAAAAGGGTTTATTGGAGTGTGGGTTTCTGTAAGGGTTTTGTTGATAAAAACATCATCTATAATTCATCTGAGAGAACACTGGTGGAATAAGGGAGTTATCATAAGAAGGTGACGTCAGAATGCTTTAAGGCATGGGAGAGAATATCACCACAAGTGGGTGTGGAGATCAAACCCACCCTAACCGACTGAACAGTGAGGGACAACTGTGTCTGATGACCTGTGAACTGTATCTAAAAAAAGACATGCTGAAGTTACGTTATATTTGTTGGGAGAATAATGACTTAAAGTTATTGGGGTACTGATTTTTTTATTATCAGGCCATTCATGAGAGAAACTGAGACAAAAGGGCTATTGGGAAAATAGATGGTACTGGTAATTAAAGTGTTTAGTATAAATGTTAATTATTAAAGGGATGTTGTGTGTTGAATAGATAAGGTCAAATTTGAGTTAAAGTAAACACTAAGGACTGTTATCCTGAATATTGGGTTGGAAAATGTATTTAAGAAATAACTGTTTAGTTATTTAGATATAGAACTGTTTAAATTTAATAGGCCTAGGGAAGCTCTGGAAACTAATCCTGAGACAAGGTGGTTGACAACTCTTACAGAATATTAGATTACAGGATTTTTTGTTTCTTTTGTTTTATAATGCCATTGGAATTGTAATGATAAAATGTAATAATATAAGTAATTGAATAAAAAGGTAGTCTGTTGTGCGATGATACCCAAGACTGAAGAAGAAAGAGACCAATAATAACATGGGCATAGAATGAAACAGATGGACGTTTTCTCCAGGTTTAATTACATTACGAATAGTGGAAATTTATTGCAAATGTGAAATTATTATAATTTTTTTTTTTTTTCTTTCTCTTTTTCTCGTTTGGTCACTTTATTTTTGTTTTGAGGAACATAATGTTGTGTATATGTTCCTGAGGAGGGACTGATACTGATATTAATGATATATAAATTGACTTAAGGATGTTTTAAGTATGTATCAAATAATGGCTGTTATGGGTTAGGGGACTCATAAATGAAGGTAATGGTAGTGAAGGGGTGTTATTTCTAGAAACTATGTATAATAATAGAGATAATTCACAGAAAAGGAAAGACAGCTGGCTGTGTAAAATATAGGGACAATTCTAAAGTAAATAGAACAATTCACATATCTAAAGATATGGTAAAAAGAATAAGTGGTGGCATTTTGAACACTAGAGCAAAAGTTTAAGAAACATATTACTTAGTTTTGATAGGATTGGATATTAATCCAACTGGAAGACATTTGACTGATTACATGTTATTGTACAGCAGTTGATGTAGGGAACATCATTTGATTATCATTGAATATTTCTGTGGCAGGAGGCCAGGTATTTGAGGCAGAATGGTTACATAGGGCTGTTATTAAAAATTAAGATTTAGTGATCTTGCTAATGTTGTCAGGAAATAACCCATGTGTTAGTGTGTATGTCCTCAGGAAAAAACAGCCAGAAATGGAAGGGCTTGGGCTGCATTCTGGAGACTGAGTGTACATCAAGATACACCAGGCTGGTGGTATACTTCTTACAACACTGCAGTGGTAAAGTTCTTTATGTCTCTCTTTGGTGGGTTCATAAGTCTCATGAGAAGTGAGGTCCAGCTGAATAATGGGTGAGCTTGAAAACACCATGACAGAGGATGTGGAATCAGAGAGAGAAAGAGAGAGGGATTAGATTCCACTATAGACATACTGGGTTGAGTTTGGAGGCTACTTGTTTTATTTTTAATACATCATGTGAAAGAGAATGGATGATAGGATATTATACTCTAAACAAACAAGGTAAAGGGATTGATATGAAAGCATATACAGTGTTGAATTAATTCAAGAAGAGAGAATGTTAATTGTAGGTTATGCACATGATTATCAGTTGAAATGGAGTAGATGGGAAACTAAGTAAAAATGACATGATTTGGGAACACCTCTCAGAACCTGTGGCCGAAAGGGGAAGACTGGGTGGAAGCATGAGGAAGCTTTTTAGGGCTTTTATTTTTGTGGAGTCCAGCAGAAAAGTATCCTGGAGGCATAGAGTCAGGTAAAGAGAGAGTGGGAATTGTCATGGTCTCAGATTTCAGTTTGCATGAATATATTTATGCATAACACATAACATTGTCAATGCTGTTATGTTTTGTCTGTTGTTTTCCAAGTCTTATGTTTAGGAAACCAGAAGGAGAGGGGTTCGCCAGCTTCAGCTGGAGTGTCTGTTTGTTGTGTGATGAGTGATGGAAGTAAGAGGATGTATGGTGCAATCTTAGAACAGAGGCCATAAGTCTCTAAGTATGAATGCTTCACAGAAAGTAGGCAGAAACCTGAACCAGGATGAGAGGTTCTGCGTCTGATGATCCAAGGGGACCAGAAGGACCTCTCCCAGTGATACCAGGAGATCTAGTCCACGTTGGAGGGATCCGGAGGAAGTGGGATCAACCGAGGAGAGATGGACCCTATGAGGTGGCCAAAGCAACAAGAACGGCCGTCCAAGTGAAAAGAAGCCAGACGTGGTACCATCTGAACCACTGCAGCTGAGTCCCAACAGAGAGAAGGATACAACCACATAGAGATGAGGACACAGAGGATGCTGATTCACCAGGAGGGAGCCTGGAGGGAGCAGGAGCAGCGGAAACGATTGAGATGCCAGGGAGGAGCCAAGAAAACAGTAAATCAAGTGAAAGCCAAAATATGACACGTGCACCGACTAATGCACCCAGAAGAGGAGGAGAGGCCTCACAAGGAACAGAATAAGAACGTTTCTTTCCTAAAATTGAAACTCTTCCAGATGGAAGCTAAGTCCGGCCTGAGGAGGGAGCTTCAGGTGAAGAAAGAGGAGGAAAAGTCCCGCAAGCTGAAGAAAATGGGGATTACCCCACAATTGACTTTTAAACTTTTGAATGGCCTCCTTTACAGACAATTGATGTTAGAACAACAAAAGAATAATGACATTGACATAACAGAAGCAACAGTGAATGCTAGTATAGAAACAACAGACTAATGCACAATCAAGATGTATGGTGGGAGCAGGAAGAGAAGAATGGAATCAGCCGAACAATCCAAAAAGACTGACAAGGTTAGAATCTATGTTCCACCTCAATGTATAACAGAAGCAGGAGAACTGAAGTCTATCTCAATCATAAGGATCAAACCCTTATCGGAGATTGCACTCTGTGGATGGACACATCACCAAACAAAGGGAGAAGTCGTTTGGGACCCGAAAGGATGTGACCTGACATGAATCAAAGAAAAAGACGAGTAGGTGCTCATCATGAACAAGATTGAACCAGTGGAAGGTGAAGACCTACCCCTGCACCTGAACAGGAAGAACCTGTGACAACAACAAGGGTGGCGGCTGCTGTGACGACCACAGTAGCTACCACTAGATGACATCGACTGCCCTTACCAAGCAGACCACCGTGCCAACAAAGCAACCTGAGACATCAGTCAGGAGAGTTTTTACTGATATTTGAAACTTTCTGATAAACTCTAATGATCTACCTCAAGATAAGAACATTGAAAAAGCAACAGAATTAGATATATCAGAATCAGAACCACTCAAGGACACTACATGAGAAGAAGTAGTGAAGAAGGAGTGATACGAATGGGCTAAGTATATGGCAAACAGACACAGAATGGACAATTGTATTTTGTGAAGAAAATCACCTTTGTCTGATCTTTTAATAGTCTCTGAACCAGCATCATGTAAAAACTGTGTAAGTTGTAAAAATGACTATTGTACCAATAGAAAGTATTCTATTCCCTTGTGTGACATAAAATGTAGGATTGTTCTGGGTAAGTACTAGGGGTAAAACTATGTTGAATGAGACCATGCTGGGAGACAATGATTGTGTTGCCTATAATATTAGAACTGAATTAAATGTACCTCAATTAGACAGAGGTACCGTGGTTAAAGGAAAATATGAATGTTTTTACAGCCATGACACCGAAGGAATTGATGTAGGAAACACCACTGTAGAATGTGATACTATTGGGGTGTTAAGAGAATGTGGGAGTTCGTAAAAATAATGATAAAGGGTTGTGTGGTCACATAACTCAGGTTGCGCCATCTCTTAATATGTTGAAAAATCAAGACAGAGGTATTGCTGATAGTTTCTGGATGTGTGGAAAAAACTAACTGTTGAATGTATTGCCTGATGGATGGATTGGTCTTTGTGCCTTAGTTAGAGCAATTAAATAGGTTACTATTATTGAATCACTCCATGATGACTATGTTAAAACCTAGAGTTAAAAGGGTTTATGATAAGGATCCTGAGGTATACCTTAATGCAATTGGACTGCTTAGAGGTCTACTTAGGGATTTCAAGGCCAGAGAGGAGGTTAAATCAGGATTTGAATCTATATTTCTGTGGATAACACCAAATATGAACTTAGAATGGATTAATTATATATGATATAATCAACAGGGATTCATTAACTATACTTAATTGGCTCTTAGTGGAGAAGGGTGGAGTTTGTGTCATGTTTGCTAGGATGACCATCATGTTGGGAGGAGGGTTGTTGGCTTTGGGTATTGCATTTTGTTGTGTTATACCCCTGGTAAAGTCAATTGTGGTTCAGACAGCAGTTAAATAGATGTCTGTAAGGAGAGATGACCCTCCTGTGGTGATTGATCCTGTACCGAGTAGCCTAGGCAAGTATACTAATAAGTATGGAAAGCCTTGTAATGCGGTCGGTGGACCTTTGGACTGCCCCTTTGGGAATCCAAACTGTCTATATAGAGTAGTTCCTGGAGGTGGTTATGCTTGCCATGATTTTTGTAAGGATGGTCTACCTGTATATGCTGTATTCCCAAATTCATGTCTGCAAGGAGGATCATGTTGAAATGCTTAAATTTAGAATGATGTTGTGTCAATTTTCTTTTGTAACTGCATGTAGGTCTTTGATTTTCTCATATTCAATTTCTTATTATATTCATTGTTTTATTTTTATTTTTTATACTGTTTCTGATTGGATCTTTTACTCCTATTTCACATTGGAGATGTTTGGTACAAGTGATTTGTAAGCTTTATTTTGATAATGTTTTAGTCAATTGTTGGTATTGATATCTACTCTCTATATGTCATTTTTAGTATGGTTTTTGAGGTTAATACCCTCAAGAGGAGGGATTATGTAGGAGTAGGTGACATATGTGGGTAGATATCACACTGTTGGACAGTAGACAGGAGTATACTGGAAGGTAGTATAAGAGAGCAGATGTGAGTGCATTTGCCATTCTGGTAAATACAGGAAACCAAAGATTAGCAGATGGTGTAGTAGTGTAGTGGTAACATAAGATACATGGATAACATATAAATATAAAAGATAGCTGAACATTAAAGTAACGAACCACATGTTAACATGGGTCATGGGACCGTGGTGATGGAGGTCTACTAAGGGACGTTCTGACCCTCTGACCCTTGTAGATTCTCCATTGTGCTGACATACATGTCAGACAGAGTGGCGCCTAAAAGCAATTGGACACTAGACATATGGTCTGACCATTCTATTACAAACATACATGTCAGACAGAGTGGCGCCTAGAGGTAATTGGACACACTGGGATAGAGGGTCCAGCCACTATGATAAACAAATTGAAAGCAGATGGTGGTGAATGACTTCATAGGGGACGGACAATACTATGTGTGTATAAAATAGAGTAGCTGGAGTTCTGAGGAGGTGTGTTCCGCGGGGTGTGTTCCGCGGGGACATGCCAGTGGGCTGTACAGTTGTAATAAAGAGCATGTTTGATTTTAAAAGTTCTGGTAAGCGTTGTATTTGAAAATGATTTTCCACGACACAGACCACACTATCTACCTAGAGAGTTTTCATCTGTATTTTTCGTAGCTGTCTACATACCACCACAGACTGATGCTGGCACTAACACAACACTGAATAAGCTGTATTCCGCCATAAGCAAAGAGCAAAATGCTCACCCAGAGGTGGCGCTCCTACTAGCCGGGGACTTCAATGCAGGGAAACTTACATCAGTCTTACCAAATTTCTATCAGCATGTTAAATGTGCAACCAGAGGGGGAAATAACTCTGGACCACCTTTACTCCACACACAGAGACGGATACAAAGTTCTCCCTCACCCTCCATTTGACAAATCTGACCATAATTCTATCCTCCTGATTCCTGCTTAAAAGCAAAAATTAAAGCAGGAAGCACCAGTGACTCGATCAATAAAAAAGTGGTCAGATGAAGCAGATGCTAAGCTACAGGACTGTTTTGCTAGCACAGACTGGAATATGTTCCGGGATTCCTCCGATGGCATTGAGGAGTACACCACATCAGTCATTGGCTTCATCAATAAGTGCATCGATGACGTCGTCCCCACAATGACCGTACGTACATACCCCACCAGAAGCCATGGATTACAGGCAACATCCGCACTGAGCTAAAGGCTATAGCTGTCGCTTTCAAGAACCGAGACTCTAACCCGGAAGCTTATAAGAAATCCCGCTACGCCGTCCAACGAACCATCAAACAGGCAAAGCGTCAATACAGGACTAAGATTGAATTATACTACACCTGCTCTGACGCTCGTCGGATGTGGCAGGGCTTGCAACCCTTTACAGACCACAAAGGGAAGCACAGCCGAGAGCTGCACAGTGACACGAGCATACAAAATGAGCCAAAGTACTTCTATGCTCACTTCGAGGCAATTTAACATTGAAACATGCATGAGAGCACCAGCTGTTCCAGAAGACTGTATGATCATGCTCTCCACAGCCGATGTGAGTAAGACCTTTAGACAGGATTACCAGGGCGTGTACTGCGAGCATGCACTGACCAACTGGCAAGTGTCTTCACTGACATTTTTAACCTCTCCCTGTCCGAGTCTGTAATACCAACATGTTTTAAGCAGACCACCATAGTGCCTGTGCCCAAGAACACTAAGGTAATTTGCCTAAATGACTACCGACCTGTAGCACTCATGTCTGTTGCCATGAAGTGCTTTGAAAGTCTGATCATGGCTCACATAAACACCATTATCCCAGAAGCCCTAGACCAACTCTAATTTGTATACTGCCCCAACAGATCCACAGATGATGCAATCTCTATTGCACTCCACACTGCCCTTTACCACCTGGACAAAAGGAACACCTATGTGAGAATGCTATTCATTGACTACAGCTCAGCGTTCAACACCATACTGACCTCAAAGCTCATCAATAAGCTAAGATCCCTGGGACTAAACACCTCCCTCTGCAACTGGATCCTGGACTTCCTGACGGGCCGCCCCCAGGTGGTAAGGGTAGGTAACAACACATCCGCCATGCTGATCCTCAACAAAGGGGCCCCTCAGGGGTGCATGCTCAGTCCCCTCCTGTACTCCCTGTTCACTCATTACTGCACGGCCAGGCACGACTCCAACACCATCATTAAGTTTTCTGATGACACAACAGTGGTAGGCCTGATCACAGACAACGACGAGACAGCCTATAGAGAGGAGGTCAGAGACCTGGCTGTGTGGTGCCAAGACAACAACCTCTTTCTCAATGTGATCAAGACAAAGGAGATGATTATAGACTACAGGAAAATAGAGGACCGAGCACACCCCCATTCTCATCGACGGGGCTGTAGTGGAGCAGGTTGAGAGCTTCAAGTTCCTTGGTGTCCATATCACCAACAAACTAACATGGTCCAAGCACACCAAGACAGTCGTGAACAGGGCACGACAAAACCTATTCCCCCTCAGGAGACGGAAAAGATTTGTTATACATCCTCAGCTCCTCAAAATGTTCTACAGCTGCACCATCGAGAGCATCCTGACTGGTTGCATCACTGCCTTGTATGGCAACTGCTCGGCCTCCGACCGCAAGGCAGTACAGAGGGTAGTGCGTACGGCCCAGTACATCACTGGGGCCAATCTTCCTGCCATCCAGGACCTCTATACCAGGCGGTGTCAGAGGAAGGCCCTAAAAATTGTCAAAGACTCCAGCCACCCTATGACTTGCCCCCCCCCACTCCCCTCTATTTCACACCGCTGCTACTCTTTGTTGTTATCATCTATGCATAGTCACTTTAATAACTCTAACTACATGTACATATTACCTCAACTAACCGGTGCCCCAGCACATTGACTCTGTACCGCTACCCCCCTGTATATAGTCTCGCTATTGTTATTTTACTGCTGCTCTCTAATTACTTGTTACTTTTATTTCTTATCTGTATTTTTTTAAACTGCATTGTTGGTTAGGGGCTCATAAGTAAGCATTTCACTGTAAGGTCTACACCTGTTGTATTGGGTGCATGTGAGTTATAGTGGTGAGTTGTATCTCCAGTTGTCACAATCGTCTTCGGGTGAAAGAGAGGACCAAGGCGCAGCGTGATATAAATACATCTTCACTTTATTAGAAGATAACACGAACACTAACACAAACTAGACAAAACAACAAACGACCGTGAAGCTACAAAACGAAAGTGCAGACACAAGCTACTAACGTCAAACATAGACAATTACCCACAACCTATCTAATGCCTATGGCTGCCTAAATATGGCTCTCAATCAGAGACAACTAATGACAGCTGTCTTTAATTGAGAACCAATCCAGGCAACCATAGACATACATAAACACCTACACTGAACACAACCCCATGTGTGTCGACAAAAATCGACAAAAAAAAACTATACAATACAAACACCCTATACGAGACACAAACACACAAACATCCCCCATGTCACACCCTGACCTAAAATAATAAAGAAAACAAAGATAACTAAGGCCAGGGCGTGACACCAGTGGTGTTTTACATAATTGTATTTGTTTTAAACATGAGCTGGTTAAAAAAGAGGAGGACCATGTCTTGCCAGTCATTGGTACAGAAATGGTTGAGAAACGTGCTGTCCTGTCCTGCCAAGTTATTTGTCTTCACTAGGGTGTGTAATGTCAGGGTGTATGTGTGGGGATGGGGTGTGTGTGTATGGCTGGGGTGGTGAGGGGTTGGCAGGGCACACGGTGATGTGGGCTGGTGTGAATAAAATGCAAGGGTCGAATTCTTGTCCCAGTCCGCCCCTGGGTGAAAGCCGATCCAATTGAATTTTTCTGGAGCACATTCTGCCAGCAGCACCCTGATTGCCCCTAGGACCGTACTTGACGCACAACTCTCATGAAGAGGATACACACGTTGTACTCTGAGTTTATGAGCACTGGAAAGCAGTTGAAGTAAATTGGGAAACCATATCTTGGGATAAAAGTGATGCTACTATCTGGATAGTTACTGAGAATGGGGAGAATGAGGGATGGATGAATTTAGTTTATTACTGACCATATACTTTACAATCAGTTAAGATTTAGATGCGAATGGCAAATATTTTTGTCAATCAAAATATCTATTATCTCGTAGAAAACATATCCACATCCTGAACCTCTCGGTGCCAGCTCACTGAGTGAGCCAGGCTTGACATAAACACCCAAGAGCCAATTATGTTGAAGAAAGAAATGTGTCCCGAATGTAGTTGACTTAATTTGCAGTAGGGTGATTGTAATATTTGTGTATACCAGTGTCCAGACAAAATATCATTTTGGGAATGAATATGTATTTGGTAAATCCATAAAAGTTACAATGAGTGTTCGCTCAGTAGTTTTTTTTTATCACAATATTATTTTATTAACTCTTTCCTATCTAGTGAGGATATATTTGAAGATTGGAAGTCTAGAAACAAAATAAATTATAGGGGTTGTCAACAATCACACTGCTCAACATAAAATCCATCACATTTTTTTTGCTCACAAGCACGCACAAAGGAAGCTGTGTGAACTTCACAGACATTGACCGATTTCTTTGCTTTATATTCTACTCTCTATCAGTGGAGTTCAGATGTGTCGAGGGGGTAAGAATTTGGTATGGAGCTTTGATCAATGAGACGTTTCTGTGTCATGTACAAAGAGTATTATGTGGTTTACACATGTAAATGAACAACTTTCTTGTTTAAAGCATGTTACCATGGTGCAAATTAAGGGGGAGCCAGGGGGGAAGCTCTGCTCCCCTGAATGAGACGTTAGCTTCCCTAAATGCAACAAAACTTTGGGAGGTCTCTAAATAATGCTAATTTAACCATTCTCCCATTTGTTTAAAATGCAGTGGACAGAAGTAGTAGACCATTTATGTAGCTTTATTATTATCTATCAATATTTGTTTTCTTTTATGGATCAGTTGATGATCGTTGACAATATCACTAAAATCACATTTTATTAGTCACATGCGCCGAATGCAACAGTTGTCTTACAGTGAAATGCTTACTTATGAGCCCCTGACCAACAATGCAGTTAAAAAAATATGAGTAACAATAAGAAATAAAAGTAACAAGTAATTAAAGAGCAGCAGTAAAATAACAATAGCGAGACTATACACAAGTTAAAAGATGTCAGTGAAGACACTTGCCAGTTGGTCAGTGCATGCTCGCAGTACACGTCCTGGTAATCCGTTTGGCCCTGCGGCCTTTTGAATGTTGACCTGTTTAAAGGTCTTACTCACATCGGCTGTGGAGAGCGTGACCACACAGTCTCCCGGAACAGCTGGTGCTCTCATGCATGTTTCAGTGTTATTTGCCTCGAAGCGAGCATAGAAGTAGTTTAGCTCGTCTGGTAGGCTCGTGTCACTGTGCTTCCCTTTGGCTGTGCTTCCCTTTGTAGTCTGTAATGGGTTGCAAGCCCTGCCACATCTGACGAGCGTCAGAGCAGGTGTAGTACGATTCAATCTTAGTCCTGTATTGATGCTTTGCCTGTTTGGTGGTACGCCGGAGGGCATAGCGGGATTTCTTATAAGCTTCCGGGGATAGAGTCCCACTCCTTTAAAGCAGCAGCTCTAGCCTTAAGCTCAGTGCGGATGTTGCCTGTAATCCATGGCTTCTGGTTGGGGTATGTACGTATGGTCACTGTGGGGACGACGTCATCGATGCACTTATTGATGAAGCCAATGACTGATGTGGAGGAATCCCGGAACATATTCCAGTCTGTGCTAGCAAAACAGTCCTGTAGCTTAGCATCTTCTTCATCTGATCACTTTTTTATTGATCGAGTCACTGGTGCTTCCTGCTTTAATTTTTGCTTGCAAGCAGGAATCAGGAGTGTTTTTTCCGTCTGGTTGCACATTTAACTTGCTGATAGAAATTTGGTAAAACGGATTTAAGTTTCCATGTATTAAAGTCCCCGGCTGCTAGGATCGCCGACTCTGGGTGAGCCTTTACTTTTTTGCTTATTGCGGAATACAGCTCATTCAATGCCGTCTTAGTGCCAGCCTGGTGGTACGGTAACTAACGTTAGCTAGCTAACAGTACGCTTTAACTTGAAATGAAAACTAATTTCTGACAAAATTAGAAACGTATAATATCTGAAAATGTGGCTAGCTAGACTATCTTACCCATATACATGGATGGACGCTTCTCTCTCGCTGTCACAAATGCCATGGTTGCCCTTAGTTTGAAGATGTAATCTGGAGACAGGTGTTTTATCCAACAACCTTCTGAGTGTTCTCTTTTCGAGACCCTCTGCATTTTTGCAATCAAACGCCAGAATTTTCTCCATCTCCTTAGCAATCATACTCTAATTCCACCGGGCATTCCACTGATTTCAAAACTCAGTCCTCCAGAAAGTGGAGAGCAACACTTTTGCAGTTCTACTATGTGATATCTTTCAAAAAAGCCACGTTAGAAAGGATTACCTACTGACCAGCTCACATTATAGACAAAAGCGTGCTACATGGCAGTCCAATCCGAACTCATCTCTCAGCATGTCCAGCCCATCCATTATCTCAGCCAATCATGGCTAGTGGGAAGGTTCCTGCTTTTTTCCGTGGCTAAACCAACTAGGCTTTTACTTTAACAATTGTGTTTGTATTTACAGATGGCATAAAAGTTTGTTATTAAGGCACATGAAACTTCAAATGTTCCAGAAGGCATTTCTGCACAAAAAAGATTTTAAAAAGAAAATGTTTATGTTGAAATGCCTCTCCTGTGAAGTAGTGACTCGCGACATATGCCTAGTTTCCTGAAACGCGTCACAATTAGACTATAGTTGCTATTTTAATGTCAAAATAGGACTCCAATTTTTTTTTCAATAGAGATGAATTACATGTGCACTAACTAATATCATAGGCTAATTCATTTGGGGTTCTATACCTGAGGAAGTGGAAACTCAAAACACATCAACTAGATTGCTAACTCTAAATATAATACCCACTGCTTGTAGCCATGTACAGTATTTATCCAACAGTAAATGTAATGTCCTAAAAAAACGTATGTGCCTATGCACTCGCAATGGCCGGTGAGGATTTTACGTGTGCGCTGCTCCATATCTCAAAGCCATATCAAATATCTTAGTTAAAAAATAGTTGTTATTGAGCTGAATATTGACAGTTGGACATTTTAAATCATACCTACAGAAAGCTGAGACACTCCTCTCTTCAACAGGGACAAGGGTACAAAGCTTCCAAAGTTTTCCACATTGCATTTTGAAATGTTACACAATTGGAATGCATTTTTCTCTCAAGCACATGGAGCGAGAGGAGAGTGGCTCGCTCATCACAGCAGAAGCACGATCCATGATCTTGGCTGTCTAACTGATGATGGAGTCGGGGCAGGAATCTTTACTGATGCCACATTTGACTTTGAATGTTAGCTTGCGTGACCTCATCTCAGCCTATCAGAAAACCATCTTGGTAGGGGTGCTGGCTGTTGCCCACTGATCAGCCAAAGGCTCATTAACCACAACAAAATGACCTTTTCACATCACCGTATAGTATGTGATATAAAAGATTACAATAAATGTTGAAAAAGTCCTCATTATTTATCCTCCGGAGCTGTGTGGGGTGCTGTTCAATGACAAATCCGTTGCTAAGTGAGACACAAAAGAGGGGTTTTGGATCCGACAGATGCTTATTAACATATCCAGTAGTTCTCCAGTGAAACAAATGCTCCTTGTCAGACTAGCAGAGATAGCAGTACACCAGGGGTGGATCAGGGGCCCTCTAACTAAAGAGAAACACAGCTATGTCCAATGTATTTAATCTTCATCATGTCTCCAGCCTCAGAACAAGTCGGTTTGTCAGTCTGCCCCCTTTTTCTGTTTTCCCAACATTTTAAGCGATGTATTGATGTATTGTGGCTCCTCAAAGAGGTCCCATAAGTCAATCTGACAGCGGATCATAGAGAGACATGGACGGCTTTACATATAAATCCATCATAGTTAAAGGCTCAGAGACTGCCGGGGCCTGCCTGTTATGCGTTCTCCTTTTTTGCTCCAATGCTAAAATTGGCCTCGTCAGTGTGTTTTTGGGATATGTGGACACCGGCCTGGCTATGCGCTCATCACAACACTCACTGAGGTCTTGTCAGACTAATAGTGGCCGGGAGAAGAGCCAAGATTCAGGTTCTATCAGAGCTTCGCCCTTAAATAACCTGGCAGTTAGCCCACCTAGCATTTGCCCTGGACCAAGATCCAGCCCCTGGCCTTAGTGGTAGGGGAACACTTTAAATCACCCAGCAACATGTTACACTGCCACCCAACACCAAGGATGACCAGGGATGAGTCAATCTGATTACCGATACGATTAATTTGCTTGAGCTAAATTTGATCCAATAGCAATGTCGAGAGTGAGAAATACAGATAGAGAGAGATACAAATCAAAAGGGAAATAGAGAAAAAAAGAAAAGTGAAAGACAGAGGGAGGGAGAAGTAAACTGAGACAGGCACAGAGACAGAGAGGGTGATCGGCAGGAGGCTATGGATTGCATTACCCATTGCCCAAATGCGAACTTGAACATATTGAGATATCTTGTGTGCTTTCTGCTGATTCTACAGATTAAACTGACTGCAGGATCAAAGACAAACATGGATACACAGATCAGGAAATGAGTAGTAGACAATCCATCCATCTCTAGGCGTATCTCCCTGAGTAGATGATTGTTATCCCCCAGCACAGTGTGTCCTGCTACTCCAATCCTTGATAGGTCCACATGGCAAAGTGACATTTTAAACTAAATTCACGCAAACGGGGATGAGCGGGGTATGGAAGCAATCTTTCCCCATAGAAAGCAGTGCAGACAAGCCAGATTTCAAGCAATAACAACACATAAAGTAAAAACAATTATATTATAACTGGATTATAGATCCCATCCAAATGTCGTGAATGATATATATTCATGTTATAGTCACCCGTCAATTCCATTACACTCAAAAATTACTTCATCTTCAACCAGTGAATACTAGCGTTGGCTAGCTATGCTAGCTATTCTACCTGTCTGTCGTATAAAGTGTTAGCGCGTTAATAGTACAGCGTGCACATGAAAATGTATTTTTTTAGGGGTATACAGTATGTTGATAACAATATCAACAAGTTTTTGTATCAGAAATTTCAAACACTCCCAGCTGATGAGAAAACAGTCATGATATTTAATTTAAGAGAAGGAACAAGATTTAACAAGGCAACCTTTGGGCTAATTTGAATGGGAGCCAACGGCAGATTTTTAGTGATTTTTACATCTGAACCCCGGTACGACCCACGACCTCAGTGACAAAAATATAATAAAATATTAGGTATCCCAAACTTCTGCTCAAAGAAGGGTGAAAGTGTAGAGCTGCAATGTCTACAGGCAGTAAACAGATATCCTTATCAAAATTGGCACATTGGGGTTTGTTTGATATGTAAATTATTCACAGTCATCTCCCTGTGCTGCTGAGATATTGTGAGTTAACCTGCTCTCCTTTCTTCGGTAGCTACTGTAATAAATGGCATGAGAGAGTAGACATGGGATTAATTTAGCTTTGTTGGACAAATCCAACAGACACATAGCACAGGAAATCATAAACCTTTCATAAACCACACACTCTCTATTAAACACTAGCTCAATAGACAACAACAACAACTATACCTATAACAATGACCATATGATAATAGAAGGCTTTGCCCTGTTTAGTGTAACCATTGATTTGGCTATACCATGCAACATGATGGTAAATTGAACGTTCTGTATATTTGAAGGGCCCTTAACTCTTGAACGTTATGGCAAAATATAAATTTCCTCCTAAATAGACATACCTAAAAATAATTATTTTTCATGAGATAAACAATAACTAGTAATGATGCACAATTCTAGAAAGGTCTGGAACTCACCTTTATGGTACAAAAGTGTTATAGAGTGCTGAGGTGGACTCACTTTTGAGTAAATAGTAAATAAATAGTACAAATATTTGTTAAATATTTAATATAAAACAAATAATATAGTGACAATCAAATTATAAACGACTTTTCACCTTTCAAGATTTTACCTTTCAAATAAATATGTTGGCACACCCTGATCTGTTTCACCTGTCTTTGTGCTTGTCTCCACCCCCCACCAGGTGTCTCCCTTCTCCCATCATTATCCCCTGTGTATTTATACCTGGGTTTTCTGATTCTGTTGCCAGTTTGTCTTGTCCCGTCAAGTCCTACCAGCTTGTTCCCTTGTTTCCCGTGCTCTAGTTTTTGATTTTCTTAGTCTTCCCAGTTCTGGCCTTTCTGCCTGTCCTGACTCTTATCCTGCCCGCCGTCCTGTACCTGCCTGACTCTTTGCCTGTCCTGACCTACCGATTGCCTTCCGTCCTGTACCCGCCTTACTCTGATTTGGTTTACGACCCTTTGCCTGCCTTGACTTACCTTTTGCCTACCCCTTGAATTATAATGAACTCTGAGACTTGTACTATCTGCCTCCTGTGTCTGCATCTGGGTCTTAGCCTGAGCCGTGATCGTACGAACTGGCCATGACTGATCCAACAGACTCAAACCAGCTCTCCCAGCAAGGAGACACCATTGGAAGACATGAGGAGTTACTGCTATGCCTTATGGAGTGACTCCAAACCCTTGCAGAACGCCATGATCATGTGTCCGATACATTGCTGGAGCAATTCCATACACGGCAGCAAACCACACCAGTAATCCCCCAAACTCTCAGCAACCCAGCCACCAGCTTCTTCCCAGCCTACCCAGGTGTCCCGAGAGCCTCGCTTACCTCCTCCGGAGCGGTCGGGGCTTTCTCTCCCAGTGCTCCCTCATCTTCGAGCTGCAGCCTTCTTCGTTACCCTTGGACCGCTTGAAGATAGTGTACCTCATAACACTGATGCCTGGGAGGGCACTCACCTGGGCTATGGCAGTGTGGGAGAAACAGTCCGCCGTTTGCCTCAGGCTGGAGGAGTTTGTGGCAGAGGTACGTAAGGTGTTCGATTCCCCGTTTTCCGGCTGAGAGTACCTCGAGCCCGGAAGCCTTGTACGACATGTTCCTTCGCGGATTATCGGAGGTGATTAAAGATGAGCTTGCAGCCTGGGAGCTGCCCATGGACCTCGACTCCTTCATAGCGTTGACCATCCGGATCGATGATCAAGGCTATGTCGCCCTCGCTCGTCCTCGATTCCCACCTCGCCTCAGAGGAATCCCGGAAATCCCCAAAGTGAATCCGATGTCACCCGAGTTCTCTCGGGAATAACAGAGGGCTGCCGACTCGCCTCCTTCGGAGCACATGCAACTGTGCAGGGCTAGATTGTCTCCTGCTGAGCGCTTACACAGACTAAACACCAAGAGCTGTCTGTATTGTGATGCTACGGGACATTTCCTATCTACCTGTCCAGTAAAAGACCAGGCTCATCAGTAGGTACGAGTACATTGGTGAGCCATACAGGGAGTTTCCAATCCCTTACTACTTGTAACCCTCTTTATGCTACCCTGTTGTGGGGAGGCAAGTCCAAATCCATCTGGGTGCTCATTGACTCTGGGGCTGACAAGAGTTTTATGGACACTACTCTGCTGTCGGAGCTGGGCATCTCCACTCAACCCCTTTCCATTCGATGGACGTCAGAGCACTGGATGGGTGCTCTATTGGCAGAGTCAACCACAGTACGGTTTCTATCCACCTGCGAGTGTCAGGCAACCAGTGAATCCATACAGTTTCTGCTCCTAGAGTTTCCTCATGTACCCATGGTTGTGGGGTTTTCATTGCTCCAGAGGCCCAATCCCCTTATCGACTGGGCTCAGGGGTTCATCAGGGGTTGGAGCTCATTTTGCCATGCTCATTGTCTGAAGTCGGTGCGGCCTACCCTCGGGACGTCTCCTTGCTGGCTTGGGAAAAACCTTGGATCTCTCCTCCATTCCCACGGAGTACTAGGACTTACAGGAGGTTTTCAACTCTGCCGAGCCACATCTCTTCCGCTGCATCGGCCCTACGACTGTGCTATTGACCTCCTCCTGGGCACCACACCACCTCAGGGGCGACTTTATTCCCTGTCGGGTCCGGAGACCAAAGCGATGGAAGGGTATATTGAGGAGTCTCTCACTTCAGGAATTATGTGTCCATCTTCCTCCCCGCCAGCGCAGGGTTCTTCTTTGTGGAGAAAAAGGACAAGACCCTGCATCCGTGTATCGACTACCGGGGTCTCAATGCCATTACGGTTAAAAACCATTACCCGCTACTACTCATCTCCTCAGCTTTCAAGCCTCTACAGGGGGCGATTATCTTCTCCAAGTGGGACCTTCGGAACGGCCTACCATCTGGTTTGGATATGGGAAGGAAATGAGTGGAAGACTGCCTTTAACATGACTAGTGGGCACTACGAGTACCTGGTAATGCCGTTCGGACTGACCACCCCTCCTGCAGTGTTCCAGGCCCTGGTCAATGATGTGCTCCGAGACATGTTGCACCGATTTGTGTTTGTCTACCTCAATGACATCGTCATCTATTCCGGTCAGCTCGAGCACATACTCCATGTCCTTCAGCATCTCCTGGAGAACCAGATTTTCGTGAAGGCGGAGAAATGTGCGTTCCATCGCTACACCAGCTCCTTCGTAGGATACGGCATCGCTGCAGGGAACAGGGGAGGGGTGGTGGATTGGCCTCAACCCACTTCCAGAGTGCAGCTGCAATGTTTCCTGGGATTTTCACATTTCTACCGTTATTTAGTCCAGGGTTACAGCACCCTTGCTTCCTCCCTCTCTGCACTCACCTCTCCCAAGGTTTCGTTCATCTGGTCTTCAGCAGCTGACTGGAAGTTCTCAGACCTCAATCAGCGATTCACTACAGCCCCCATCTTAATCCATCCGGACCCGCTCCATCAGTTCGTGGGGGAGGTCGATGTCTCGGACATCGGAATGGGGGCTGTCCTTTCCCGAGTGTTCTGCCCAGGACCAGAAGCTGCATCCCTGCGCCTTCCTTTCCCATCTCCTTAATCCCGCTGAGAGGAACTATGACGTGGGAAATCGAGAATTACTCTCTGTCAAGACAGAGTTGTAGGAGTGGAGGCACTGGTTAGAAGGGGCGGAACAGCCATTCTTAGTGTGGACGGACCATAAGAACCTGGAATATCTCCGCACTGTAAAACAGCTTCTATCTCAAGGCCATCAGACTGTTAAACAGCCATCACTAACACTGAGTGGGTGCTGCCACCATACTGACTCAAGTCTCGAACCACTTAATAATATAAAATCGGATGTAATAAATGTATCACTAGTCACTTTAAACAATGCAACTTCATATAATGTTTACATATCCTACATTACTCATCTCATATGTATATACTGTACTCTATATGTACATATTCTTATTCAATGCTTTACACTTGTGTGTATAAGGTAGTTGTTGTGAAATTGTTAGATTACTTGATATTACTGCATGGTCGGTACTAGATGCACAAGCATTTCGCAACACTCGCATTAACATCTGCTAACCATGTATATGTGACCAATAAAATTTGATTTGATTTGCGGTACTATTTAATGAAGCTGCCAGTTGAAGACTTGTGAGACATCTGTTTCTCAAACTAGACACTCTAATGTACTTGTCCTCTTGCTCAGTTGTGCACCGGGGCCTCCCACTCCTCTTTCTATTCTGGTTAGATTGGATCAGCTAACACAACTTGCCATTGGAACACAGGAGTGATGGTTGCTGATAATGGTCCTCTGTACGCCTATGTTGATATTCCATAAAAAATTATGGCATTTCCAGCTACAATAGTCATTTACAACATTAACAATGTCTACATTGTATTTCTGATCAATTTGATGTTATTTTAATGGACAAAAAATGTGCTTTATTTTCAAAAACAAGGACATTTCTAAGTGACCCCAAGCTTTTGAACGGTAGTGTATATATATATATATTATTGATCTGACTGTGATTGTTATGGATGTCATCCAAAAGCTTGCAATGCAGTGTTAGAACTTGTCATTAAATACTCGCTCCTTTTAATTGCATTTATTGTCAATCTAATTAAGTAAGGCAGTGGTTTTACAGCAGGCTGCAGCGTGTGGGAGATTTGTGTCAGGAATTGAATATCAGGTTCGGGTTGATCGTTGAGTAGCTAAGGGCATTCTGGCAAGACAGCATGGACGGAGAACAGCACATCACACTCTAGTTACCCTCCCCCTTATCTCCTTCTCTCCCATCACTACCTCCATGTACTCCTCCTCTCCTTACCCCCTTTTCAGACCCTCATCTAAACCCCTGTACAGTTACCTCACATCTCTGAACCTCAGGGCCGATACACTCTTGGAAAAAAGGGTTCCAAAAGGGTTCTTCGGCTGTCCCCATAGGAGAACAATTTTTGGTTCCAGGTAGAACCCTTTTGGGTTCCATGTAGAAACCTTCAACATGGAACCCAAAAGGGTTATACCTGGAACCATAAAGGGTTCTTCAAAGGGTTCTCCTATGGGGACAGCCGAGGAACCCTTTAAGGTACTAGATAGAACCTTTTTTCTTAAGTGTAGAGGTAGATTCTACATATGCTTATTTCAGAAAGGATTCCTGATATGTTTGCCTTAAAAAAAAATCCTATGTTTATATGACCCCATTTCAAACAGTCCCTTACCTGCCACTTTCTTGCAGGTATACTACCTTTTATACATATCGGTGCGTAGCCACCATCGGTGGAAGTAGCCTAAGGGTGTGCCGATCTGTCCATAGCCTACTACTTTTATTCCTAATCGTATCTGTAATTGACAGTTGATAGTCAGATCGGATAATAATCTACACATAACCTGAAAAGACATAAAGGCCCAGTGCAGTCAAAAACATGAATTCCCTGGGTTTTAAATATATTCCACACTATGAAGTTGGAATAATCCTGTGAAATAGTACAACATTATGATAATAACCTTTAAGTGTAAGAGCTGTTTGAAAATACATTTCAGACTATTTTGGTGGGATGTAGTTTTGGCCTGCCTGGTGACATCACCAGGAGGTAAATTAGTTGATAGACCAATACGAAAGAGTTCCAAACCTCTCTGCCAATAACAGCTAGTTTTCCATTTTCCCCTCCCTCCCCACTCAGACTACTCCAAGACAGTCCAGGCAAAAATCTTGCTTGAGAAATTGCTCTTTGCGAATAAGTTATTTTTGTTTCTTTTTGACCATTTAATTGAAAACAATCACAGTAACATACTTAATTGTTACCCTGAAATTATTGAATATTGAGATAAAAACGGCCGCATTGGACCTTAATTATGGCTGCAGTCCCGTTAACGGGACCGATATGACAACAGCCAGTCGAAGTGCAGGGCGCCAAATTCAAAAAACAGAAATCTCATAATTAAAATTCCTCAGACATTCATGTGTCTTATATCATTTTAAAGGTAATCTTGTTGTTAATCCCACCAAAGTGTCCGATTTCAAATAGGCTTTTCAGCAAAAGCACTACAAACGATTATGTTAGGTCACCACAAAACCACAATAATCACAGCCATTTTTTCCAGCTCAAGATAGCTTCACAAAAACCAGTATAGAGATAAAATTAATCACTAACCTTCGATTATTTTCATCAGATGACACTCATAGGACTTCATGTTACACAATACATGCATGTTTTGTTTGATTAAATTCATATTTATATCAAACAATCTGAGTTTACATTGAGGCGACTAGATTCACTAGTGGCAAAAACATCAAGTGACTTTGCATAGCCACATCGTTTCAACAGAAATACTCATAAATATAGATGATAATACAAGTTATACACATGGAATTATAGATATACCTCTCCTTAATGCAACCGCTGTGTCAGATTACAAAAAAAAATTACGGAAAAAGAAACCCACGCTATAATCTGAGACGGCGCTCAAAAGTAAAACACCACAGCTGCAAAGATGGCGTCAACATAAACAAGAAAATATATGATAAATATTCCCTTACCTTTGATGATCTACATCAGAAAGCACACCAGGAATCCCAGGTCCACAATAAATGTTTGTTTTGTTCAAAAACAAACATTTGTTATGTCCAAATACCTTCTTTTGTTAGCGCTTCTGGTTTACATATCCAAACTCTAATTCTGGTCAGCGTTATATCAGACAAAAACTTAAAATAGTGATATTACCGGTCGAAGAAACATTTCAAACTAAGTACATAATCAATCATTAGGATGTTTTTAACATATAGCTTCAATAAAGTTCCAACCGGAGTATTCCTTCTTGTCTTCGTGAGCAATGGAACGTAAGTGACTTCCACGAGGAAAAAGCATGATCAGAAAATGGCTGCTTGATGGACACCTGACTGATTCTGCTATCATTCTCTCCCACAACATCATAGAAGTCTCATTATAATTTCTATTGATGGTTGACATCTAGTGGAACCCCTAGGCAGTGCACAATCATTCATATGTCAAGGGGATTTCTTTAGGGACTCTGAATACATACAAGCTCAGATTTCTGACTTCCTGTTTTGATTTCAACTCAGGATTTTGCCTGCCAATATGAGTTCTGTTAATCTCACAGACATAATTCAAACAGTTTTAGAAGTGTGACTGTGACTGAGGAGCAGGCCGTTTGATATGTGCACCTTTCATCCAAGCTACTCAATACTGCCCCTTCAGCCATAAGAAGTTAAGGTAAAAAAATAATTATGCTTAAATAGAGGATGGCAAAACATAGGCTAACTGTCTCCCTGCACATTGATATAAACCAAGGAAGCAGCGGATCAGGAGCAATGGACTTGTCTGTGTGTGTGTTCTCAAAACTTGCAGTGGGCAGATGATCTGCTGTCACGCAGATCGGCATTTCATCTTTTTATTCCTATACTCTCTCCATTTGTTAGATATTGTGCACGTTGACAGCTTGCTAGCAAATATCCTCTCGAACTAATTTATAATAGTAGCCTAGCAGCAGACAGTAGCAATCGAAATGGTCGGAGCAAAATATACGAGAACTTGAAGTGACCAGTGAAATTCTCAAGCAATGAAGGTAATGGAGAGAATTAATGCCAAAGTATTTCCGTTAAGCTTTGGGATTGGTTCACTCAAGTGAGCGTCGTCCCAAAGACGGATCATGTTTTACCGCTCGGTTTTCACAGAGCCGTAGGAAGAATTTTTTAAGAAAATACCTAAACGATGACTAGGTCTCAAGGCAGATTTTAATGTACTGCATTTTTAACCCCCTACCACTTTCAGATATAAAGAAAAGGCTGTATAGATGGTATTGTAAAGAAGGGTGTTTTTTGTCTAGATATAAAAGGGATAATAGAGTGACCCCTAACACTGAATGCAAGAGAGGTGGCTGATGTTTCTTTATATTTGCAGTGGTAACTTTGAGATGAACTCTGGTTGAGCAGAAATTTGACTACCTGGGCAATTCTGCTATCGTCAATCTTACTTGAAAGCTGCCCTACCCTCGGAATTTGCCAGTCAAAAAAGAGGTTATTCAGTACACATAATATACTAAACTGCAGTAGGTTACAGTGCCTTCCGAAAGCACTCACACCCCTTGACTCTTTCCACATTTTGTTACTGTAACGGCTTTCGTTGGTGGAAGGAGAGGAGGACCAAAATGCAGCGTGGTACGTATCCATAATACATTTTAATGAGAATGAATACAAAATACAAAAAGAACAAGAGAATCAAAATGAAAACCGAAACAGTCCCGAATGGTGAAAACACTAAAACGGAAAACAACTACCCACAACCCATAGTGGGAAAACAGGCTACCTAAGTATGATTCTCAATCAGAGACAACGATCGACACCTGCCTCTGATCCAGAACCATACTAGGCCAAACACATAGAATTATAACACACAGAACAAAACATAGAAAAAACAAAATAGAATGCCCACCCCAACTCACGCCCTGACCAAACTAAAATAAAGACATAAAAGAGGAACTAAGGTCAGAACGTGACAGTTACGGTACAACCATATTCTAAAATGTATTGAATTGTTCTTTCCCTCATCAATCTACATACAATACCTCAAAATGACAAGGCAAAAACTGCATAATTTTATTTATTTTTGCTAATTTATAAAAAATAAAAAAAACTGAAATATTACATTTACTTAAGTATTCAGACCCTTTACTCAGTACTTTGTTGACGCACCTTTGGCAGCGATTACAACTTTGAGTCTTCTTGGGTTTGACGCTACATGCAGGCACACCTGTATTTGGGGAGTTTCTCCCATTCATCTCTGCAGAGCCTCTCAAGCTTTGTCAGATTGGATGGGGAGCTTTGCTGCACAGCTATTTTCTCTCCAGAGATGTTCGATCGGGTTCAAGTCCGGGCTCTGCCTGGGCCACTCAAGGACATTCAGAGACTTGTCCCGAAGCCACTCTTGTGTTGTCTTGGCTGTATGCTTAGGGTTGTTGTCCTGTTGGAAGGTGAACCTTTGCCCCAGTCTGAGGTCCAGAGTGCTCTGGAACTGGTTTGCATCAAGGATCTCTCTGTTCTTTGCTCCGTTCATCTTTGCCTCAGTCCTGACATGTCTCACAGTCCCTGCCTCTGAAAAACATCCTCACAGCATGATTGTGCCACCACCATGCTTCACCGTAGGGATGCTGCCAGGTTTCCTCCAGACGCTTGCCATTCAGGTCAAAGAGTTCAATCTTGGTTTCATCAGACAAGTTTATTTTTTATTTATTTTATTATTAATAAATGTGCAAACATTTAAAAAAAACTTTTTTCACTTTGTCATTATGGGGTATTGTATGTAGATTGCATTTTTTTAAATACTTTCTGAAGGTGCTGTATATGCAATGTGATGAGAAGAAGAGAAGAGATATATTTAGATAATAAGACCCGAGGAGGTGTGGTATATGGCCCATATACCTTCGCTAAGGGCTGTTCTTAGCCTTGATATATTGGCCATATTTCACAAACCCCAGAGGTGCCTTATTGCTATTATAAACTGGTTACCAACTTAATTATAGCAGTAAAAATGTATGTTTTGTCATACCAATGGTAAATGGTCTGATATACCATGGCTGTCAGCCAGTCAGCATTCAGGGCTCGAACTACCCAGTTTATAATATATATTAACACCACAGGTGCGTGGCTAAGGGCAGACAGGCAGGCCAGTGAAAGGATGCACATGTTTTATGTATTTTCAGTCCACTTAAGTCTTTATATACTCTCTTTTATTCCAGAGAAATAGTTTCCTGTTTGGCACCTTCTGTACCTTTTCCCTTTGTTCCAAGAAGAAAAAGTGTGAATAAAGAGAAAACACAGCTACATTCATGCATAACACATGACTGTTTTCCTTTTCATAGACAGACCAGACACAGTGGCCAAAAAAATGGCAAGCCTTTTCAAGTGGATGAGAGTTTGTTCTGTATGTGTTTCTTCTAGTTGAATATTGTATCATCAAATATGATCAATACACATTGTTTAATCAAAGCACAGAACATGTTTGGAGATAAAAGTTGCCCTAACTGTCTTAATTATGAACAAATGGTAGGCCTTCTGAAGAGTTGGGAAGCTAATAGGACAGTCTTCACAGGACTTTTTCATAAGTATCTGTATGATCCTATAGCTCATGCACAGTATTTACTAACATTTTTTGCATATCATCTTTGGTTTGGTTAGACTGCTCAGCATTGTATGCCGCAAGGGAGTTAAGACATCGTTAATATTGCCACTGTTTTCAAAGATGAGCTCCAAGTATTCAAAGATAATAAATTATTGGTTCCTATTTGATCAATGCATTATCCTGCTGATAAAAACGTGGATTTATTTGATTCAGGTGGATATTGTTTCACTAATGGTTCAGTGAGCTGCAGTAAAAGATGAGTCAGGTATGATTCCATTAAGCAGGAAATAGTCATGCAAAAAAGCTGCTGTTACTGTAACGTTTCTAACCTGTATGATTTCTACTCTTGTGTTTTAGCCTACTCTCTCACAAGTTACACTAGCATATCTTATTAATAAACAGTCTTATTACAAAGCAAAATCAATAAATACAGTATGATATTTATGTGCACTTATTTATAACATAGCTATGGCATTTGCAACAAACTGAGGCCTTAATTGTTGCAGCTCCAGAATAAAGCCATCAGAAGCATGTGTGGCTTACCTTCCCTGTACACCTGTAGACCTCTCGGGATTCAAGGTGGATTATCTACATCACTGCAGTCTCTGAGGCGCTCTCATTCTGAATGGGCCGCGCTGGCAACCTGAATGCCGTCATGGATTTAGCCATCATTTCAATGGCAGGGAATTGAAAAGTGACAAAAGCAGAACTCATTCACTGATTAGCCTGCGACAATACAGGGAGGAATGTATACCTGTTCCACTGTGGCATTCCGGCTCAGTGTTCAACCCCATGTAAATGCACTAATTTCCCCTCTCTCCCCTCCTGTTTTGTCCAGCCAGGTGCTGGTGGGGAGGTTATTTGTGCATTTAGTGTGTTTAGGGGGTAGCTGTGGCACTGCCCATGAACGTCGCTGGTAGAGGCTGCCAGGCTGCCATTGTTTATCAAGTGATTGGGAGATGGGCACATGGCTATGCAGATGCAACACACCACGCTTCGCATGCTCGAGGACATGTTCAAATAGAGCCATCTGTGCTTCTGTTAAAGGCATTCAGTGAGGGTGGCAAACCTATGAGAACATCCAACCAAGACTAATCCACTGTAAGCAGGTTAGAGCACTCTAAACTAGAAGGAATGTGAACTTCATTCTCGCTCTGGTGTGATTTTGGCCAGGGGTGGTCTTTTGTAAGTTCCCATTTGCAATAAATTGAAGTTTTTAAATGTGACATTTTTTACCTTTTTGTTTTGTTGTCACTCAAACTGTCTACAATTTAGTTGTGGGTGGTTATGAGGAAATGTTTCTAACATTTTAGAATGCACAACATTCATTACTGAGACATTATATTGATTTAACAATCTTGTTCCACAATCTGCTTTGCACTTTCAGTTATTAACCTTGAATTTTCCTGTGGTCGGTGTCCCAGTTTTTCTGACATGGTATGTTATGAATGCTATGCTTCGGTAGCCTTGAAATAGCACTTATTCGTAAATTGAATATATTTGTTCCACAATATGGAAGCAGTGCAATAGGAATAATAAAACATTTTTTTTCTCTAAGTGTTCAACTCAACAAAACATTCAAATTGTTTGTCCTTGCAATAATCTAAGTGGCTATGTAATCTAAAGAAAAGCTTTTTGGCCATGGTTTAATTGAAAACGGGCTGGAATAAGTATACATTTGCTGGAGCTTGGAATGGCCAAAAGTTTATATAATGGAAATGGATTAGGCTTGGGTGATTATCACTGAGTCAAGGTTGAGGTTTCTTATTATTTGTCGAGATGTAATTATATTTCTCAAATGTCCATGCTTTCGTATCCCTATTAGGACAGAAGCAATGTGTTTTGGAGCAATAAAAGACGATTTAATGGAGGAAGAATTGTCAGGTTTTTAGAGAACATTCAAGGTCACTCACATGCACTTTAAATTAAGAAGTATTTAAGCGGGAATGTGCAATTAGACATGATTATGGACATGTCATTTATATGGGTTTATTAATTGCATGACAGAAAATATGTCATTGAAAGTTGATTCTGAAAGAACCCAGTAGAAAATAGATGTTGAATTTCCTTCCCAGGGAAATGTAACAAACTGTTCATCCTTATCGTGCTCTGAATTGGACTTAATTGCTGCAGCGCTTTTTAAAAGTGGAGCCCTGTTGAAAGAAACACAGAGTAAGTATTAAATAAAATATAAAGAGCTGTATTACATCAAACTATCTAAATAAATTGGCTTCTGGAGCCCAGCATTGGCAAATTACAAGAGAGAGAACTGTTTCTTCTAATGCAATGAACTTAGCATCTTGCTATTTGAGATTATAGTTTTGGCTCTCCATGCACATTATGATTCCTAGCATGAAGAGAAAAAGGAAATTACTTGATAAAACAATACACTCAAAAACAGGCAGATATACTCCTTGTTCAATTTGTAGCAGATTTTTTCAAGTGCCATGAACACTCTTATTATGTTTTTTTGCTGCTTAGACACTTCAATATGAATTTCCATTGTCAATTGGCACATACATTTTGGTTGAACGGTTAAGTGTCTCAAACTGTTAATGTCATTTCCTAAAACCGTATATACAAATTAAGATACTTATACAGTACCTTCACTACATTCCTTACTGAGTCTTTTTCCACCTAGCTTAAATGTGTTAACACAGTGGTACTTCTATGTGAGTCTTCTTCTCAATTGGATGTAAGCCCTTTACTTGGATAAAGACACACAATGGTACCTTGTCTTTTCTGAATGATAATGAAATTGGGGTTAGGGAGAGAGCTAATAAAAGAAGAAGAACATCTTAAGATGGTGAGCGGGATGCTCTAGTGAAAACATAGTAGAACATACAGTAGTCTAACAAGCCTTGATAGGCCTGTTGGCTGTAGAACATTTATGAGGGACATATCATTCAACAAAAACAGGAAAATAAAATAATTATCAGGGCACTAAAATGACCAGAAGTCAAATTTGTTTTATAAATTACAACCATACAAGGTTTCACAGTAGTGTATAATGCTCCAAGGTTTTGGGCTCTATACTGCAATAAAAGTTAATTTGTTATTTCAAGACTAGGCTCAGAGGGATGGAGCCATCCTAAAAGTGAGGTAGACGTGTGGTCTGAATAGTTGGAGTGCAAGGCAAGGTAGGAGCCTTGGTTTTTTACAGTTTGACTTTCAAGGCCTTTGAATTACAAAGTCAGGTATAGGAATCAAGGTTAAGAACTCTTAGTATTCCTGGCTCCACTCTACTTGTAATGTTGGTCATTTTTGCAAACCTTGGAAGTACTTTTACAGCAGGCAACATTGTCTTGTACATGCTTTTTGCTACAACTGTAGTTTTGATTTAGAATTATTGGGCTATGTTATTAAAAAAGTATAGACAACGCATTTCTGTAAGCTATGAGTCACTTAGGCTAGTATAGGCTACTCAACAGGCCTTATACAAAGTAAAACGAGTCATTGATAAAAAAACTATTTATTTAATTTAATTTATGACAGTGTGTTTTAAGTAATTGTTTATTGTAGTGATGTCCTCATGTGATGTTCACATATACAAGAAAGAAAAGACGAGTTTGGTCAGAAAGCAGGCAATTGTTTGACGGCAAAAACTGTTCTTGTGTTTGTGGAAAAATATTTGTGGAAAAATACTGTAAATTATTATTATGTGTGTGTAAAATATATCAGATAAAGAGATCCTGTTCACCTAGACCCACTAACAGGGCCGTCACTACATATGAGGACACCACGGTATGTTCCAACGACCAATACAAAGAAAAAAGAGAACAAAGGAAAACAACAACAAAGCAACAACATAAACCAAAAGACATCAAGGACAATACAAACTTATAAAAGCAAGACCAACTGTTTGTGTGTGTGTGCGTGCGTGCAGGGCATCAGCCTCAGACAAACAGGCAAATGGGTAGTTGTTTGTCTTATCTCGATCGCCCACTGGAGTTTATAGTTTACCCATTACCCACCTTTTTTTTTTACCACTACATCACTGATTGTAATACAGAATCAATATGTAAAAATTAATGTAAATGTGATAACACGATCATCTGTGTGCTCCATTGACGTCTGTTTGTGCGGAGCTTGATTAGTAATGCCTAGGTATGCCTAGAAACCCTGGTTATGGTCCTGTCCACTTGTGACAACAAATCCAAATACAGTCAAATTTAATTGTATTGTCATGTACCTTGCAAACAAAATTGACATAGTGGTGATGAAATAAGTAACATCTAATGCTAGCAAGCTAGCTAGCTAGCTAAGTAACTTGGCTAGCAAAGACACATTCGGAAAGCAAACTAGCCAACCTAACAGCATTTACCATCATTTAGCTCGCTAGCAATGGCCAAGTTCCTGTTTCTAGCTAACTAGCTAGCTAACATTAGCAAGACATCTAACGTTAGCAAGCTCACCAAGTAACATTAACTAACTAGGCTAGCTGGCTAGATTGCGTTATTGTCTTCATTGACATTAACAATACACAAGTAAAACTACACGCAAATTAAAGAAGCAGTAACGTTACTTCCTTGAGCAAACTTTGAATTCCAATCTGGTGCATGAAGAGATGATAAAACTGAAAACTAGAAAAATGTTCAAACTATTTTATTTAGGAGCTAGCTAACGAGGTCTATTGTGTCCGGCAAATGATTCCACTCTAGTTTCTCCATGCATGATTCAAAATCCAGGCTAGGGAATGGGTGCTCCATCTATCTATATCTACTGAATGGGTGCCTCTAGTGTATTATTGTTCAGTATATTAAAATGTGCAGTGTTCATAAATACAAACAAATAAACTGCTCTTTAGTTCCAAAAGCCTGTGACGTTTTATTTTCCAAAAGCTACTGGCTATTATCAAGTATTAAAGACAGATTTGAAAACTCAATTGAGGAAGGTAACAGAGATAACTTCCTGTTGAAGGCTTTTTGGCTTCTTCTGTGGGGTTTAAGAGATGTCGCCACCTACTGTACGAAATGATCAACACAAGTGTTGAGGCGGTTTAGGGAGTGGCATTGATTGTTAGAAAGGAACCGTTTGAATTGCCTTGAAAATATAGTATATTCAATCAATGGCAAAAATGTGGGACATTTCTAAACCATAAATTATTAGGTGTTTCACTTGTTATGGTTGTATTGTGTTTTTAAAATGGCAAATAAATCGAATCAAATTAATATCACAACAAATGTAAGGTATTTATAGAAACAACAAAAACACTTACAGCCTCTGGCTGCTTTGGTCAGCTGGAAAGGGGCAAGCCGAATTTGAGATGAGAGAAATTGCTTGCTATTGTCTTTCAAATTAACTCATGGTTAGATGGCTTACCAAGGGCTTATTAGCTGTCCTCTGAGTGAAGGCTAAACACCAGAGATGTAGATGCACCCTACCAAGTGCTTATAGTGGTCTTATGAGTGGAGGCTACCCGACAAAGATGCAAATCATGTCTTGAACAGCAAACTCTGCTCGCCCGCTAGTGGTAGAAGTAGGTGTAGGGAAAGCCGAAAATAGCAAGTGGGAGGACATTTTTTGCATACTGGGATATTACTCTTTTTAATCATGCAATAAATTATGAAAAGCTACAACTATAGAGTGGATTATATAAGGAATAAACTTGCAAAGATTATATCATAATATCATGAAATATACCTCACATTGCCTCGTTATTGAAGAGGGTTACGGTCTCCTTCAGGGTCAGATGTATGACTGTCAAGAGTGCAAGGTTCAACTGTGCAAGGTTTATCCTGTATCTAGTTCTAGTTATACTGACAGCTTTTGACTACTTTGAAGATATGAAACAAACAGACAATCATAATATCAGTCAAAAACATTAAATTCCCAGTTTGGCTACAAAACCTACTTCATAAGAGGTTTTAAAAAAGGTTATATTTGACTCAACATTCCATGACATACACTAAGGCATTGTTGGCAGAGTAGATGGATGCAGTTCAATGCATGATTAATATAGTTCACCAATACATTTCTTGGTAGTCCCAAAAATATTGCTATCAGGTTGTAAATCACAGCTGGCCTGGTACATTGTTTGCTGCCTCCATTCAGGATGCTGTGTTTCAGTTTCAATGACTCAATATTCCGGACAAAAACAAACAAATTTAATTAATGCTGGGAATGTCAAAACAATCAAACTAGCAAGGGCAATGATCACAAGTCAGTCATAACGTGGCTAATAGGCAAGCATATCTATTTATGTAGCAAGCTAAAATCACGGAGCCTAATGTTAGCTAGATAGCCAGCTAACTGCTATGAGGACATCATGTCATTGGAGGAGTGGGTGAGTGACTGACCTTTCCCCTCATATAATTTTTTTGTGGTTACACAGCTAGAGATGCGCATGTAATTTGGTTAGCTAGCAAGAAATGTGAATCACTTTGCTATCTGGCTAGCTATGCTGAATGACTGTTATCCAGTTAGCATATATCTTGTCTTTGCAAATTCACTCTGGCTAGCTATGTACCTGAATTTCAGAACACTATAGTTTGAGTGTGCCAGAGCACAGAATAACGGATGAATTTACAAACACGCAATTGGTACAATGCATGCATTGGCAGGCAAGCTGCAGAAGGATGAGCAGGGTCTTCCCCATTGTTTATCTGTGCAATTTTGACAGGCAACTGGCTGAAAACGTTTGAGAGGGTTTATCTAATGTTCCTTTATTAGATTTTAGCTCATCTTGCTCTGGCTAGCATTAGTTGTTGGTCTTGTTGATGTGCTCAAAGGGAAAGATAGCCTACCTTTTTAGGACTGTAAAGTTCAGAAAAGTAGGAGGACTCCCATGGTATTAACCTACATAATTGCAGAAATTAATTCAAGTGTAATTTGTGGCTTTTGCCGAATACGTTCTAATGCTCTAAAGTGAAAATTGTCCTGTCAATTTATTTACTGTACTTTCCTGATCCCTCAACAGTTCTATAACCCTGGAACTTTCCTGTCCCTTCCTGATAAAAATCATTCCAGTCCCATCCTGTGCTACTTTTTCCCCCTCAGCTAGCACAGTGGATCTGGGCCGACTCCAGCTGAGAGTCGGGGCACTCGGCTGAGAGTCAGACTTGGCTGATGTCATGTGGTCCGAGTCTGGGCCGCCTTTGGCAGTATTACTTATGGCTAGGATGCGGGGATTGAGCTCGGGCCGATTCCGGTGTGAGTTATCTGGCCCAAATGTATTACTTGGGGCTCAGGCCAATTCCAGTGAGAGTTATCTGGCCCAAATGTTTTCGTTAATTGGGGCTCGGGCCAATTCTAGTGTGATTTATCTGGCCCAAATGTATTACTTGGGGCTTAGGCCGATTCCGTGGAGAGCAATCTGGCCCAAATGTATTACTCTCTGCCAGATGGTTACACGTGCTGTTTTATATAATTAACATTTCATTATTTATTTTTCCATATTTTCTCATTGTTTCTGTGATCAAAAAATACTTTTTGTGGATGGGTATAATTTGTATATATAATAGTAATATTTAAAATGACTAAATCGGGTAATTTTGTATGCATTTATTTCAATTTGCATTGGGCCGCTTCTGAGGGGATTCTGGTAAGATGCCGGCAAAGATGCCGCCAAATTACCTAAATGTCTGGAGGATGAGGACAGAGACCACAGCAGGATAAGTCAATCTATTTTTATTTCACTAATCACCTCAGATGGCACGGGTTTAGTTAAATACACAAACATTTGGGCTTGACGACAAAGTTGTTACAGCCTGTATAAACTAGCACGTGATAATTTGCTTCGGCTGCCCAGATTTGCTCGCATGTGGGCGTGCTGGCAGCATATGGCAGCATATACTGTAGCAGCAGTACGGTTGTGCGTCACGAATTCAGCATAGCAAGTTTGTATGAAGGTCTGGTTATTAAATGGGTAAATAGTTTAATCCATTCTCCATTTCATGAATTTACTCAGGTAAATAGTAATACACTCTAAACCACTCTGGTGACAAGCACATTTCGCTGCACTGTCTCCAATCATCCACGTGGCTGGGAAAACGTATTGAAGTAAGTAAATACATTTTTTAAATGTAAAAAACATTATTAGCCAACTTAATACAGTGCAGGCTAACTCAAATGAGCTGCTAATGTAGCTAGCTATCTATCCAACTTTACATACTGTATACCTAGCTATCTTGATGTATTCAGAATTGTAAATTAAAAACAAACTCCAAATTCATTTGTAGATATCTAGCTAACAGCCATGGAAGAGGGTGAAAGGATAGCAGCTCCAACTGTCAAAAAAGAGAGAGAGTAGGCTATTCTGGATAGAGCAGGTACATTTGTGAAGTTCCAGTCGCTAGAAAGAAAAACTGAGGACGGAGACAATAGTAACATCATATGCAGACGGTCTAATTTGAGCTTAATGAAGCCAGTGTCTTGTGATGTTTTTCTGTCCTCAGATACAGAGAGCTGTGTAAGCCTGTCTGGAGATGAAGAGGTCCCAATGAAGCACAGTGGTTCTCAGTCCTGGTCCTCAAAGGGGTGCACATTTTTGTTTCAGCCTTAGCACAACACAGCTGATTCAAATGATCAGCTCATCATCAAGCTTCAAGTGGTATTTACAGTGCATTCCGAAAGTATTCAGACCCCTTGACATTTTCCACATTTTGTTACGTTACAGCCTTATTCTAAAATGGTGCTGGAAATTGATATCAGGTGCATCCTGTTTCCATTGATCATCTTGAGATGTTTCTACAACTTGATTGGAGTCCACCTGTGGTAACTTCAATTGATTGGACATGATTTGGAAAGGCACACACACACTGTCTATATAAGGACCCACAGTTGACAGTGCATGTCAGACCAAAAATTAAGCCATGAGGTTGAAGAAATTATCCTTAGAGCTCAGAGACAGGATCGTGTTGAAGCACAGGTCTGGGGAAGAGTATCAAAACATTTCTGCAGCATTGAAAGTCCTTAAGAACACAGTGACCTCCATGATTCTTAAATGGAAGAAGTTTGGAACCACCAAAACTCTTCCTAGAGCAGGCCACCCGGCCAAACTGAGCAATCGGGGGAGAAGGGCCTTGGTCAGGGAGGTGACCAAGAACCCGATGGTCACTCTGACAGAGCTCTAGAGTTCCTCTGTGGAGATAGGAGAACCTTACAGAAGGACAACCATCTCTGCTGCACCACACCAATCAGGCCTTTATGGTAGAATGGCCAGATGGAAGTCACTCCTCAGTAAAAGGCACATGACAGCCCACTTGGAGTTTGCCAAAAGGCAGCTAAAGGACTCTCAGACCATGAGAAACAAGATTCTCTGGTCTGATGAAACCAAGATTGAACTCTTTGGCCTGAATGCCAAGCGTGGAAACCTGGCACCAGGGACTGGGAGACTAGTCGGATCGAGGGAAAAATTAAATGAGCAAAGTACAGAGAGATCCTTGATGAAAACCAGTTCCAGAGCTCTCAGGACCTCCGACTGGGGAGAAGGTTCACCTTCCAACAGGACAACGACCCTAAGCACACATCCAAGCCAGCACAGGAGTGGCTTCGGGACAAGTCTCTGAACATCCGGACTTGAACCCGATCGAACATGTCTGGAAAGACCTGAAAATAGCTGTGCAGCGACACTCCTCATCCAACCTGACAGAGCTTGAGAGGATCTGCAGAGAGAATGGGAGAAACTCCCCAAATACAGGTGTGCCAAGCTTGTAGTCATACCCAAGAAGACTCAAGGTGTAATCCCTGCCAAAGGTGCTTCAACAAAGTACTGAGTAAAGTGTCTGAATACTTATGTAAATGTGATATTTAATTGAATTTTTAATGCATTTGCAAAAAAATACAAAAAAACATGTTTTTGCCTTGTCATTATGGGGTATTGTGTGTAGATTGATGAGGGGAAATAAACAATTGAACCCATTTTAGAGTAAGGCGACAAAATGTGGAAAAAGTCAAGGGGTTTAAATACTTTCGGAAAGCACTGTGTGTTCATTTGTGATTCTATCCTTGATTTGATCCTGTTGTTGTCACATGCTACACATGCATATGTGTGTGCACCACTGGCGGTTTGTGAGAGGAGCTATAGGAGGATGGGCTCTTCGTAATGGCTGGAATGGAATAAATGGAACGTTATCAAACACATCAGACATTTAGAAATCACATTTGACTCCATTCCAATAATTAACAATGGTTTAATAATCCAACAGGGGCAGGCAATAGACAGATCAAGGCAGGCAGGGGTCAGTAAACCAGAGGTGGGGCAACGGTACCGGACGACAGGCAGGCTCAGGGTAGGCAGAGGTCAATAATCCTGAGGTGGGCAATGGTACAGGTCGGCAGGCAGGGTCAGGGGCAGGCAGAATGGTCAGGCAGGCGGGCTCAGAGTCAGGACAGGCAAGGGTCAAAACCAGGATGGCGAGAAAAAGAGAGACTGGGGAAAGCAGGAGCTGAGAACAAAATCACTGGTTGACTTGACAAACAAGACAAACTGGCAACAGACAAACAAAGAACAAAGGTATAAATACACATGGGATAATGGGGAATATGGGCGACACCTGGAGGGGGGTGGAGACAATCACAAAGACCGGTGAAACAGATCAGGTTGTGACCGAAAGATCAATTGGTCGGGTCAACAGGAATTATTATTAAAGAGATGCTTACGTTGAAATAGAGATGTAGTAGTCCCAGAGTTAATGATCCAAGGTCAGTTATGCATTTCACCTCCTGATGACTGAGTGTAAAAATTGTATTTAAAAAAACACAAGGCTTAATCATGCTATCTCTCTCCATCTGTCTCTCATCTGCAGGTATATTTTGATGTGAGAGAGGATGCCAACCCCCAGTCCCTGCCACCTCACCTGCTCTAAGATAACCCTTGGGCCAACTGAAGCCCAAGGCTGGTTAGGAGACAATGCTAGAGACACTATTATGTAATTATGATGTTTAGTAGCACTGTAATTAATTAATCATATGCTGTCTTCCCTGCTCCTCTGTTCTTATCTCTTTCCCTTTCTATCATTGACACTTTTTCTCACACCTCTCTCCCCACCTCCTTCTTCCTTTCTGTTTTTATAATGCACACCAGATGTGCATTGAAGTACAAATTGAACTTGTATTTATAATATAATATTACAATTATAATATTTATAATGCATGTATTATGTATTTATAACACTTGCATGATGAACTTCTTTCAATTAAGCTTTCCACATTCTCTACTGGAATTGGTTCGCACTCTACTGGTTGAAATTAAGTCTCTCGTTTGATGAAATACCACACCTATTGTCACGACTTCCGCCAAAGTCGGTCCCTCTTCTTGTTCGGGCAGCGTTTGGCGGTCGACGTCGACGGCCTTCTAGCCATCGCCGAGCCACTTTTCATTTTCCATTTGTTTTGTCTTTGTTTTACACACCTGGTTTCAATTCCCCAATTACATGGTCATTATTTAACCCTCTGTTTTCCCCATGGTTTTTGTGCGTGATTGTTTTATTGTAAGTTCGGTCCGATGTTTGTGGGCTTGGTATTACTTCATGTATTTGGAAATTTTGAGTAAAGTTCCTTGTGTTACTCATCTCTGCTGTCCTGCGCCTAACTCCTCTGCACCAGCTACACCCAGATCCTTACACCTATCCTGCGTCCTCAGATCAGTACAGATAAAGGAAATGGGATGGTGAGATGAACCTGTTTTTGAGTATTTACATGATGCATAGGAAGTGTAGTGTACTGTTTTTTAAATTCTGGATCTGTATATATGAAATTCAAATCAGCCTTTAACTAATTAAATCATGTGTTCTAGTCTATTTCAGAGTTACAATGTATAACCATTGATGTCCCAGGACCAGGATTGTTAAACACGGTTGAAGTGTATAATTGTAATACATACACGCAGACACAGCATCATTCAAAGACTGGAGTTTGATACTCCTTGTATTGGATAGGACTGAAAAAGAACGTTTCGCACACGTTCATACCTGAACAGCACCTTTATATGCCAAGGTAGAGTACATGATCAGTGAACATATTCAATGCACAGGCTACAATGTGGGGAACTCATGCTTGGTAATAACTACATGTATATACGACTTGCATCCTTGGCACAATATAGTTACATTATAGTGTACTCAATCCATAGGCTTTATTGATGCCATTTAGACTGTCTGGAAGTCGATATTTTGATAGCTGAGGTTCATAGTTAGCTAGCTAATATTTACATTATAATATTGACATGTAAAAGTCCTGTGTGTAACAGTCATTTTCAGCAATTTCTTGTGGATTAATGATTAAGTGGTGGAAGCAAGTAAAACCACTGTTCTGAACTAATATTTACACCAAACGTTTTAGGGTGCATACAAAGATCGTCTTCATCCAAAAGCATCAATAATGAAGCTATATACAGGGGGTACCGGTACCAAGTCAATGTGCGGGGGTACAGGTTAGTCGAGGTAATTTTTACATATACAGTGGGGAGAACAAGTATTTGATACACTGCCGATTTTGCCGATTTTCCTACTTACAAAGCATGTAGAGGTCTGTAATTTTTATCATAGGTACACTTCAACTGTGAGAGACGGAATCTAAAACAAAAATCCAGAAAATCACATTGTATGATTTTTAAGTAATTAATTAGCATTTTATTGCATGACATAAGTATTTGATACATCAGAAAAGCAGAACTTAATATTTGGTACAGAAACCTTTGTTTGCAATTACAGAGATCATACGTTTCCTGTAGTTCTTGACCAGGTTTGCACACACTGCAGCAGGGATTTTGGCCCACTCCTCCATACAGACCTTCTCCAGATCCTTCAGGTTTCGGGGCTGTCGCTGGGCAATACGGACTTTCAGCTCCCTCCAAAGATTTTCTATTGGGTTCAGGTCTGGAGACTGGCTAGGCCACTCCAGGACCTTGAGATGCTTTTTATGGAGCCACTCCTTAGTTGCCCTGGCTGTGTGTTTCGGGTCGTTGTCATGCTGGAAGACCCAGCCACGACCCATCTTCAATGCTCTTACTGAGGGAAGGAAGTTGTTGGCCAAGATCTCGCGATACATGGCCCCATCCATCCTCCCCTCAATACGGTGCAGTCGTCCTGTCCCCTTTACAGAAAAGCATCCCCAAAGAATGATGTTTCCACCTCCATGCTTCACGGTTGGGATGGTGATCTTGGGGTTGTACTCATCCTTCTTCTTCCTCCAAACACGGTGAGTGGAGTTTAGACCAAAAAGCTCTATTTTTGTCTCAACAGACCACATGACCTTCTCCCATTCCTCCTCTGGATCATCCAGATGGTCATTGGCAAACTTCAGACGGGCCTGGACATGCGCTGGCTTGAGCAGGGGGACCTTGCGTGCGCTGCAGGATTTTAATCCATGACGGCGTAGTGTGTTACTAATGGTTTTCTTTGAGACTGTGGTCCCAGCTCTCTTCAGGTCATTGACCAGGTCCTGCCGTGTAGTTCTGGCTGATCCCTCACCTTCCTCATGATCATTGATGCCCCACGAGGTGAGATCTTGCATGGAGCCCCAGACCGAGGGTGATTGACCATCATCTTGAACTTCTTCTATTTTCTTCTATTCTCTAATAATTGCGCCAACAGTTGTTGCCTTCTCACCAAGCTGCTTGCCTATTGTCCTGTAGCCCATCCCAGCCTTGTGCAGGTCTACAATTTTATCCCTGATGTCCTTACACAGCTCTCTGGTCTTGGCCATTGTGGAGAGGTTGGAGTCTGTTTGATTGAGTGTGTGGACAGGTGTCTTTTATACAGGTAACGAGTTCAAACAGGTGCAGTTAATACAGGTAATGAATGGAGAACAGGAGGGCTTCTTAAAGAAAAACTAACAGGTCTGTGAGAGCCGGAATTCTTACTGGTTGGTAGGTGATCAAATACTTATGTCATGCAATAAAATGCAAATGAATTACTTAAAAATCATACAATGTGATTTTCTGGATTTTTGTTTTAGATTCCGTCTCTCACAGTTGAAGTGTACCTATGATAAAAATTACAGACCTCTACATGCTTTGTAAGTAGGAAAACCTGCAAAATCGGCAGTGTATCAAATACTTGTTCTCCCCACTGTAGGTAGGGGTAAAGTGACTATGTAGGTAGGGGTAAAGTGACTATGTAGGTAGGGGTAAAGTGACTATGCATAGATAATAAAAAGCGAGTAGCTGCAGTGTAAAAACAAATGGGGGGTCAGACTGGAGTCTTTAACAAATTTTGAGCTTTCCTCTGATACTGCCTAGTATATAGGTCCTGGATTGCAGGAAGCCTGGCCCCAGTGATGTACTGGGCCGTACGCACTACCCTGTGTAGCGTCTTATGGTAAGATGCCGAGCCGTTGCCATACCAGGCGGTAATGCAATCGTGCAGGATGCTCTTGATGGTGCAGCTGTAGAACTTTTTGAGGATCTGGGGACCGATGCCAAATCTTTTCAGTCTCCTGATAGGGAAAGGGTGATGTTGTGTCCTCTTCACGACTGTCTTGGTGTGTTTGGACCATGATAGTTTATTGGTGATGTGGACACCAAGGAACTTGAAACTCTCGACCCGCTCCAATACAGCCCCGCCGATGAGAATGGGGGCCTGTTTGGCATTCCTTTTCCTGTAGTCCACGATCAGCTCCTTTGTTGTGCTCACATTGAGGGAGAGATTGTTGTCCTGGCACCACACTGCCAGGTCTCTGACCTCCTTCCTATAGGCTGTCTCATCGTTGTCGGTAATCAGGCCTACGACTGTTGTGTCATCAGCAAACTTAATTATGGTGTTGGAGTCGTGTTTGGCCGTGCAGTCGTGGGTTAACAGGGAGTACAGAAGGGGACGAAGCCCCAGTGCTGAGGATCAGTGTGGCAGACGTGTTGTTGCCTAAACTTACCACCTGAGGGAGGCCCATCAGGAAGTCCAGGATCCAGTTGCAGAGGGAGGTGTTTCGTTCCAGGGTCCTTAGTTTAGTGGGCACTATGGTGTTGAATGCTGAGCTGTAGTCAATGAACAACATTCTCGCATAGGTGTTATTTTGTCCAGGTGGGAAAAGGCCGTGTGGAGTGCGATTGAGATTGTGTCATCTGTGGATCTGGATCTGAATTGGAGTGGGTCTAGGGTATCCGGGATGATGCTGTTGATGTGAGCTATGACCAGCCATTCAAAGCACTTCATGGCTACCGACGTGAGTGCTACAGTACGTGGTGGTAATCATTTAGGCAGGTTACCTTCGCTTCCTTGGGCACAGGGACTATGGGGGTCTGCTTAACTTCACTAGGGTAGGGGGCAGCATTCGGAATTTTGGATGAAAAGCGTGCCCAAATTAAACTGCCTGCTACTCAGGCCCAGAAGATAGGATATGCATATAATTAGTAGATTTGGATAGAAAACACTCTAAAGTTTCCAAAACTGTTAAAATAATGTCTGTGAGTATAACAGAACTGATATGGCAGGCGAAAACCAGAGGAAAATCCAACCAGGAAGTACTATTATTTTGAAAGGCTGTTTTTCCATTGAAAGCCTATCCACCATACAAAGACTTAGGACCCAGTTCACGAGCCCTGTGGCTTCCTCTACATGTGGCCAGTCTTTAGGCATCGTTTCCGGCTTTTACTCTGAAAAATGAGGGAGATACAGCACTTTCAATCAGTGGCCAGTGGAAATTTCTATTCATCATCATGCGCCTGATCGGGAACGCGCCTTTCTTGTTTCTCCTTTCCTATTGACGAAGCTTTTGTCCGGTTGAAATAATATTGATTATTTATGACAAAAACAACTGGAGGATTGATTTTAAACATTGTTTGGCATGTTTCTACTAACTTTTATTTTGCGAATAAAAAGGAGGTTTTTGGTCATAAAGAGGGACATTATCGAACAAAACAAACATGTATTGTCTAACATGGAGACCTGGGAGTGCCACCAGATGAAGATCATCAAAGGTAAGTGATTCATTTTAATGCTATTTCTGACTTTTGTGACACTCTCCTTGGCTGGAAAATGGCTGTATGGGTTTCTGTGGCTAGGTGCTCACCTAACATAATCGCAAAGTGTGCTTGCATTACGGAGAAGTTTATCTTTATTCGTATGTTTAACACTTGTATCGTTTATCAATGTTTATGATGAGTATTTCTGTAATTTGATGTGGCTCTCTGTACTTTCACCGGATGTTTGTTTGAGACAATGCATTTCTGACCATAACGTGCCAATGTAAACTTAGATCTTTGGATATAAATATGAACTTTATCGAACAAAACATACGTGTATTGTGTAACATGAAGTCCTATGAGTGCCATCTGATGAAGATCATCAAAGGTTAGTGATTAATTTTATCTCTATTTCTGCTTTTTGTGACTCCACTCTTTGGCTGGAAAAATGGCTGTATGGTTTTCTGTGAATAGGTGGTGACCTAACATAATCGCATGGTGTGCTTTCGCAGTAAAGCCTTTTTGAAATCGGACACTGTGGTTGGATTTACAAGAAGTTTATCTTTAAAATGGCAGATAATACTTGTATGTTTGAAGAATTTTAATTATGGGATTTCTGTTGTTTTGAATTTGGCGCCCTGCAATTTCACTGGCTGTTGTCGAGGTGGGACGCTAGCGTCCCACTTGTACCAGAGAGATTAAAACATGTAGGTATTACAGACTCAGTCAGGGAGAAGATGAAGATGTCAGTGAAGACACTTGCCAGTTGGTCCGTGCATGCTTAGAGTACACGTCCTGGTAATCCGTCTGGCCCCGTGGCTTTGTGAATGTTGACCTGTTCAGCTACCAAGAGCGTTATCACACAGTCGTCCGGAACAGCTGGTGCGCTCATGCATGCTTCAGTGTTGCTTACCTCGAAGCAAGCATCAATGGCATTTAGCTCATCTGGTAGGCTCGCGTCACTGGGCAGCTCGTGGCTGGTTTCCCCTTTGTAGTGCGTAATCATTTTCAAGCCCTGCCACATCCGACGAATGTCAGAGCCGGTGTAGTAGGATTCAATCTTAATCCTGCATTGACGCTTTGCCTGCTTGATGGTTCGTCTGAGGGCGCAGCGGGATTTTTTATAAGTGTCTGGATTAGTGTCCCGCTCCTTGAAAGTGGCAGCTCTATCCTTTAGCTCGATGCGGATGCTGCCTGTAATCCATGGCTTCTGGTTGGGATATGTACGTACGGTCACTGCGGGGGACGATGTCGATGCACTTATTGATGAAGCATATGATTGAGGTGGTATACTCCTCAACGCCATTGGATGAATCCCGGAACATATTCCGGTCTGTGGTAGCAAAACAGTCCTGTATTGTAGCATCTGCGTCATCTGACCACCTCTATATTGAGCGAGTCACTGGTACTTCCTACTTTAGTTTTTGCTTGTAAGCAGGAATCAGGAGGATATAATTATGGTCAGACTTTCCAAATGGAGGTCGAGGGAGAGCTTTGTATGTGTCTCTGTGTGTGGAGTAAAGGTGATCTAGAGTATTTTTTCCTCTGGTTGCACAAGTGACATGCTGGTAGAAATTAGGTAAAAACAGATTTAAGTTCGCCTGCATTAAAGTCCCTGGCCACTAGGAGCACCATTTCTGGATGAGCATTTTCTTGTTTGCTTATGGCCTTATACAGCTGGTAGAGTGCGGTCTTAGTGCCAGCATCGGTTTGTGGTGGTAAAGAGATGGCTACGAATAATATAGATGAGAACTCTTGGTAGATAGTGTGATCTACAGCTTATCATAAGGTACTCTACCTCAGGTGAGCAATACCTCGAGACTTCTTTAGTATTAGATATCGCGCACCAGCTGTTATTGATAAATAGACACACACCCCCGCCCCTCATCTTACCAGACGTAGCTTCTCGTTCCTGCCGATGCATGGAAAATCCCACCAGCTCTATATTATCCGTGTCATCGTTCAGCCCCGACTCGGTGAAACATAAGATATTACTGTTTTTAATGTCTTGTTGGTAGGATAGTCTTCATCGTATATTATCCATTTTTTTTTCCAATGATTGAACGTTCCATCCAATAGAATGGATGGTAGTGGAGGTTTTCTCACTCGCCTACGAATTTTTAGAAGGCAGCCCAACCTCCGCCCCCTTCTCAGTCTTTTCTTCACTCAAATGACGGGGATTTGGGCACCCTTTCCTGAGAAAGCAGTATATCCTTCGCGTCGGACTCGTTAAATAAAAAGTTGTCCAGTCTGAGGTGAGTAATCACTGTTCTGATGTCCAGAAGTTATTTTCGGTCATAACAGACGGTAGCAGCAACATTTACAAAATAAGTAAAAAAATAAGTTACAAACAATACAATACAAAAATAATAGCACAGTTGGTTAGGAGCCCGTAAAACGGCAGCCATCCCCTCTGCACCATTTTCTATTGTGCACTAAATTTGCAGTAAATGCTTTGGCTAGCTAGATTCTTTACATCCACTGTTTTACAAGACAACAGCCTGGTTTTCTGGTTTTCTCAGGAGTCCCTAAAACATTAACTTCTTGAGAATACAGGGGGTGCTATTTTCCCATTAGCATAATTTGCTCTACAGATTAAACTGCCTCTTATTCAATTATTGCTCTTACTATATGCATATAAATAATACCATTGGAAAGAAAACAATCTCTAGTTTCTAAAACCCTCTCTGAGTGATACAGAAGTCATTTGACAGCACTTTCCATGACCAAGAAGAAAAAAGCAAGATCTGTATGCCAGCTTCAACGCTCTGCCTATATATGGTCGTGCCCCCTATGACCCGAAACACACCTCATTGGCCTTCCTCTGGGTGTCAAGAGGACGTCAGAGGAAAAATATCTTGTTTATCTGGGACTGACGTGAAATGAGAGCTAATTCTTTGGCGTGACCGACAACTTCCGGTTCTCTAAATCGTGCGACTTGTAGCTGCGATTGTCTTCTGTTGTGCGGCCATTATGGATGAAAACTATCTCCGTCTCGAAGTTTGTTTGATACATGTGACCAGATCATCGTAATGTATGTTTTTTCAATATAGTTTAATCAGATTATTTGAATTTTTTCGGGAGTTTTGTGGTGTTCCGTTGTCTGATTTTATTTACGTTTGAGAGATCCGTGCCACTCGACCAGTACCTGTGCTAAATGGAGTGGGAAAGGAACAATTCTGAACGGAACCAACGACTCATCTTGACAAAGGACACTTTGATCAACATTCTGATGAAATATCAGCCATAGTAAGACCCAATTTACGAGGTTATATCATATCTGTTGTGCATGTGAACTGGCCGTGGGCGCCTAGCCGAATCTGCCTGGTATAGCTATGCTAATTTAGCGCTACATTTTGTTTTCGTTATAAAACATTTAATAAATCTGAAATATTGTTTGGATTCACCAGATGTTGGGCTTTCAATATCTGTACGCTGTGTATTTTCCTGAAATGTTTTAAGATGAGTAATTCGTTATATGACGTTGGTCTCTGTAATTGTTCTGGCTGGGTCAGCACTATTTCAGATTGCAGCTGCAATGTAGAACTGTGATTTATACCTGAAAAATGCACATTTTTCCAAAAAAAAACTATGCTATACCATAAATATGTTATCAGACTGTCATCTTATGAAGTTGTTTCTTGGTTAGTGGCTATATATATTTTTATTTAGTCGAATTAGTGATAGCTACTGACGCAGGAAAAAACTATTGGGAGTAAAAAAATCGTGTCCTTTGCTAACGTGGTTAGCTAATAGATTTACATATTGTGTCTTCCCTGTAAAACATTTTAAAAATCTGAAATGGTGGCTTTATTCACAAGACCTGTATCTTTCATCTGGTGTCTTGGACTTGTGATTTAATGATATTTAGATGCTACAAGTTACTTGTGACGCTATGCTAGCTATGCTACTCAGTGGGGGGGGGGGGGGGTGGGGGGTGCTACCGGATCAGGGTTGGTGACTCGTGAGAAGTTAAACATCAAAAATTACAATTTCATACTAGCTAGCTAGTTGACTAATGTTAGCTAGTCAGCTAGCTTGCTAAATAGTGATTTTCGTAATTGAACTTTATGTGAAAAAAATATGCATAATCGTTGGCCTCTATATTATATTATATTAACGAGCATATTCCTCTCAACTGTACAATTTTGCATGATTCGTTAGGATGTTATAATTACATAAATTTGCTTACATCGTAGTATTTTTATCAGCAATATTTGAAGAAAGTCTCCAGTGTTAGGTCACAGAGCATTAAATTCATCATGGGAAGCACTCGATATGATTGGTCATCGCCTAGCATTCGCTGCTGGTGATTTGCATAAATTTGGGAAATGCTAATCTTTTTCACCGCCTTCCATGCCACGTTCACGCCACCCAATGGTCCCCCACCCACTCTGCTTCTCACTGCTTTTCTTCCATTGAAAATGTATGGGAAACGTAGTTTCCCTAGTATACATGGACCATCACCTCTTTCCTTACATTGCAATTTAACTTTTAGTTGGTACTCATCCCGGATCCGGGAGCACCCCCCACAGTAAAAAAGCTGACTAGCATAGCCTAGCATAGCGTCACAAGTAAATTGTAGCATCTAAATATCATTAAATCACAAGTCCAAGACACCAGATGAAAGATACACTTCTTGTGAATCTAGCCACCATTTCTGATTTTTAAAATGTTTTACAGGGAAGACACAATATGTAAATCTATTAGCTAACCACGTTAGCAAAAGACACCATTTTTTTTACTCCACTGTTTTTCCACTCCATCACTAGCTATCACCAATTCGACCAAATAAAGAAATAAATAGCCACTAACCAAGAAAAAACCTCATCAGATGACAGTCTGATAACATATTTATTGTATAGCATAGGTTTTGTTAGAAAAATGTGCATATTTCAGGTATAAATCATAGTTTGCCATTGCAGCCACCATCACAAATCTCCCCAAAGCGACTAGAATTACTACAGAGAGCAACGTGTATTACCAATTTACTCATCATAAAACATTTCATAAAAATAGACAAAGCATAGCAATGGAAAGACACAGATCTTGTGAATTCAGACAATATTTCAGATTTTCTAAGCGTTTTACAGCGAAAACACAATAAATCGTTATATTAGCATACCACATGTGCAAACGTTACCCCAGCATGAATTCAAGGCAAAGGGAGCGATAACGTTATCATCACCAAAATATATTAATTTTTTCATTTTCACTAACCTTCTCAGAATTCTTCCGATGACACTCCTGTAACATCATATTACAACATACATATAGAGTTTGTTCGAAAATGTGCATATTTAGCCACAAAAAAACGTGGTTATACAATGAGAATAGTAGCAAAACTTGCCTGAAAATGTCGGGCGCCATCTTTGAGAGTGATCTAGTCTAATCGATAACTAATCATAAACTTGACTAAAAAATACAGGGTTGACAGGAATCGAAAGACAAATTAGTTCTTAATGCAATCGCTGAATTACATTTCTAAAATTATCCTTACTGTGCAATACCGGGTCCGCCAAAGCGAAGCTACACAAAACAAAATGGCGATATATGCGTTTAACATTTTTCAACAGAACAGCGATTTATCATCATAAATAGTTCTTACTATGAGCTGTTCTTCCATCAGAATCTTGGGCAATGTATCCTTTCTCCCGTCTAATCGTCTTTTGGTCGAAAGATGTCCTCTTGTCCCGTCAAAATGGCCACTAACGTTCGGTATGTACAGGAAAAGTGCCCAGCTCATGGAAGGACATCACAAATAAATGCCTCAAAATCGCACTAAACGGATATAAATTGCTATAAAACGGTTTAAATTAACTACCTTATGATGTTTTTAACACCTATAACGAGTAAAAACATGACCGGCGATATATTACTGGCTAAACCAAGGCTTGGAAAGAGGCCAGTCCGACGTCCATCGTGCGTCGAGCGCAGGGTCCGAAAGAAAGCTCCTTCCGGTCTTTGGTGTTTTATACAGGCCCTGATTGCGCAATCGACTCCATTCAAATTGTCACCACTTACTGACATCTAGAGGAAGGCGTAGGCAGTGTTTGTATCCTCATAGCATTCACAGGGACATTAAAACTGACCTGGGACCAGAGGCCAAGATTTCTGAAATCTCACTCCCTGTCAGGAAAAGTTCTGTAGAATGAGTTCTGTTCCACTCAGAGACATAATTCCAACGGTTATAGAAACTAGAGAGTGTTTTCTATCCAATAATAACAATAATATGCATATTGTACGAGCAAGAATTGAGTACTAGGCAGTTTAATTTGGCAATGTCAAAAAAAAAAAAGTGCTAACAGCTCCCCCTATTGACAAAAGGTTAACATAAATCATCAATAATGTTCCAACCGGAGAATTTCATCGTCTGTAGCAAAGCACTGGAACGAGAGCTAACTCTGTCGGGAGCGTGCATCACGAGCCTGAGACACTCTGCCAGACCACTGACTCATTCAGCTCCCATTCCCCCCTCCTTTATATCAGAAGCCTGAAACAAGTTTCTAAAGACGGTTGACATCTAGTGGAAGCCTTAGGAAGTGCAACTTAACCCCATAGACACTGTGTATTCGGTAGACCAAGCTTTGAAAAACTACAAACCTCAGATTTTCCACTTCCTGGTTGGATTTTTCTCAGGTTTTCGCCTGCTATATGAGTTCTGTTATACTCACAGACATCATTCAAACAGTTTTAGAAACTTCAGAGTGTTTTTTATCCAATACTACTAATAATATACATATATTAGCATCTGGGACAGAGTAGCAGGCAGTTTACTCTGGGCACGCATTTCATGCAAAAGTGAAAATGCTGCCCCCTATCCCAAACAGGTTTTTACAGTCTTATGGCCACAGGATAGAAGCTGTTTAGGAGTCTGTTTGTTTGATCCTTGATGCACTGGTACCGCCTGCCGGAGGGGAGCATGGAGAACGTCTCAGGTGGCTGGAGTCTTTGGCAATTTTTAGGTCATTTCTCAGACATGACCTAAATCATGACCTCATTTCTCTGCCTGGCGTGTACGTCCTGGATGACTGGGCAGTCCACACCACCTTAGGGCCTTCTGGTTGCGGTAGGTGATATCTCATGCAATGAGAAATCGCCTCATTTGCATATATTAATACAATATTTCAGAAGATTTCTAATACAAAAAAAATGTATTATATTGGTGTTTATGCTCAGCTGGTAAAAGTTAATTGTGATATGATTAAGGGGTGTGGTGCCTCGACTTAAATAAGATTATTATTATTATTTTATTTTTTAATTGAATGACAAATCTGTAAAACATTATCTTAAATATAAACCGTCAATTTAATGAATACTATTGGTGTTTAATGAGCTAAAAAAAATACACATTTTTATTTGTTTTACTATATCAATATGTATGTAACGGCTGTCTTCGGGTGAAAGAGAGGAGGACCAAAATGCAGTGTGATGATAATCCATATTTTAATAGGCTACTTAAACAACGAACAAAAACAACAAACTGACAAAAATAACTGAAGACGCTACAGTCCCGAACTAGTGAACACAGAACATATGAAAACACGAACAGGAACAATCACCCACAAAACACACTACAAAACAGGCTACCTAAATATGGTTCCCAATCAGAGACAATGACTAACACCTGCCTCTAATTGAGAACCATATCAGGCCAAACAAGAAACCCCACATAGAAACAGACAACATAGACTATACCCACCCAACTCACGTCCTGACCAACTAAATAAAGACGGCGCTGGGCAAACGGGCAGCTCTGGCCAGCTGAGGCGTACAGTAGGCCTGGTGCGTGGTGCCGGAACTGGTGGTACCGGGCTGGGGACACACACCTCAAGGCTAGTGCGGGGAGCAGGAACAGGGCATACTGGACCCTGGAGGCGCACAGTAGTCCTGGTGCGTGGTGCCGGAACTGGTGGTACCGGGCTGGGAACATGCACCTCAAGGCTAGTGCGGGGAGCAGGAACAGGATGTACTGGGCTGTGGAGGCGTAATGGAGGTCTGGTGCGTGGTGTTGGCACTGGTAGTACTGGATAGACCGGACCGTGAAGACGCACTGGAGGTCTCGAGCTAATGGCCTGCACAACCCGTCCTGGCTGGATGGTAACTCTAGCTCGGCACGTGCGGGGCCGAGCTAGAGTACCCACGTACCCACGTACCCACCCAACTCACGTCCTGACCAACTAAATAAAGACTAAACAAAGGAAAATAAGGTCAGAAACGTGACAATGTATTTGTTGTCTATATTTTGGTGTCAAACTGGTGGCAGTTGATAAAAAAGTCAATAGTTGTAAGAGTTTCAGAGTTTACTGAAAATAATGCCATTGTTGATTTGTTGCTTTTTTCATTAATTAGGCTATTTTCTCTTTAACCATATGGTTTATCTATTAGAAACTCATGGGAAATATGGACATATATAATACATGAATAGTATATATGAATACATTTTTTAAAAAGGTATTCAATTATATATTAACAAAGTTACAATAGATAGATTTTCTGTACTAAAATTACTGAAGATTCCGGTAAATTTAGTAAATTACCGATAGCTTTGCAACCCTAACAGAGAGTTATCAGATATGTCCGTTTTCATGTTTTCTCCCACAGGAGCCAGCCCTGTGTGACCCTGGCTCAGATCAACCTCTATTTACCCATTTCACTTCATTATAACCCATCTGATTCTTGTCCAGCAGTGTTCTGCTAGGGTTGTTTTTAACTCTCCATATGGTTATCCCGTTTTTCTAGGCTTACTTTGCGTCAACATTCTGGGAAGATTTCCTTGGTCCTTTGGATAAACTATAATGGCATGTCCATGTGTCTTTCTGATAACCTATGTCCAAAAGTTTAGCCTTATATTTAATCTATATTGAATTGATTTTGGATTATATTTACTATTGTTCAATGTAGTAACACTATTACAGTCCTATTTTAATGGCTTCCTTTATTCATCCCAATATTGCTTAAAATACGTTGGCGTATTCAAGTGTCACAGTATCTCTTCATTGCATCGTTGACTACAAAGAATAGCCTAAAGGGCCAATCTGACATGTTTTCATCTTCTCATGGCCAAAGTGCTGGCACAATGCAGAAAGGACTCTACCGCGACGCCACACAGTGTGCCAACAGAGCGCATATATTTTGCAGACATGACTTTAGCAGCTGGATTGTACAGAACACCGTAGGCCTTTTGTGTGTAAGTGGTTAAAAGCCATTGATGGGAGATATCTAAGTGTGTGTGTGTGTTAAACACAGTCCCTTGTTGGTTATATGAGATTTATTTCCAGCAAAATTGCCTCGACCTCTATGCCAAGGCGTCTTCTGATTCCCTAAAATTGAATTTGACAGACAACAAGGTAACGGCCGCTGGACTAGACGGAGACGCTAAACAGGTTTCCACAGCGTAATGAGTCCGGGCCTCCTCTCTTCCCTCTCTACCCTTTCTCTTTCAACAGGATAGCTATGGCTGTGTGCTGATTTACTACAAATAAATGAACAATTTGTCTCCCCTTTTCAGGATTCCGGGAGTTGTGCAGTCAACAACCACCATGTAATGGCCGAGAGTGCCCCATGTCACCAACATCATATAGCACAAACATAGGTTCTGAAATTGTATTTCTTGACACAAAGTGTTCATGAAATAAGTACCATGTATTTAAATATGCATGATGGAAATATAATTTTTTATTAAATCCATTAACAATTAAATTCTATTTCAGACAGCTGTGTCGGCAAGAGGCAGAGCATGAATACAATGTGCGGGAACTTCCTAATATAATTTTCCAGCAGGCAGTGGACAATTGATATGCAGAGCTCTGTGGGATTCACGCTGTGTTCATAACCAAGAGGGAAGGTGGTAATTAGCAGTGGTGATGTTGGAAATACCAGTTAGATGCATTCACGTGCTTTGAACTAGTTTAGAAAAGCCGATTGGCTAATGGACAAGAAGCGGTGTCAGCCATAAACTAAAATGTACAGCTATCATGCTTCATTGTGTCCCGCCACCCGCCAACCCCTCTTTTACGCTACTGCTAATCTCTGTTCATCATATATGCAGTCACTTTAACCATATCTACATGTACATACTACCTCAATCAGCCCGACTAACCGGTGCCTGTATGTAGACTTACTACTGTATATAGCCTCGCTACTGTATATAGCCTCACTACTGTTATTTTTCACTGTCTTTTTACTGTTGTTTTTATTTCTTTACTTACCTATTGTTCACCTAATACCTTTTTTGCAATATTGGTTAGAGCCTGTAAGTAAGCATTTTACTGTAAGGTCTACACCTGTTGTATTCGGCGCACGTGACAAATAAACTTTGATTTGATTTGATAAACAAATTATAGTGTTAAAAAAACATACTACTAAATAGCTCTTTATAAATAATTTTGTTATCAAGGTAATTTAATTAGTAGGTGACATCAGAGGTCAGCACTTGGGAGAAGTTGGAGCTAGGGACGATAGACAAGTTTCTCACTAGTAAGTATGATTTGGAGAGGCGTTCATGTCGTTTTTTCCAGGTCGTAGCTGGTAAATACCACATTCCACTTGGTCATGAACACAGCAGAAAGCCAGGCTGTGGCTTCTTCAAATCAAATTGTTGTCCCCTTTATGCAGCCTGGCACTTACCCAAAGTTTATACCATTGCCTTTATATCAATAGAAGATGTGAAAGACGTACGGACGTAAGGATTCCAGCATCTGTTAAACTACTTAATAGTGGAATAAGATGTAATTTTTTCACAGGCCTAGTAGACATGTCAGGATTTTACATGCACTATGTAAAGCCAGGCTCTCAGATGCATCTATGGAGAGAGGGAGAGAGGAGGGGGCAGAGAGAGGAGTGAGACTGCACAGCATGTTGGCATTTATTGGGATGGCTCATATACTGGAGGCAGCTCTGCAGTGTTGTCACTAGCTGGCACAGCTACAAAGTCATTAAATCGCATTTAAAATCTAAACCTAACCTTAACCTCACTGATAACCTTATGCCTAACCCTAACCTTAAATTAAGACCAGAAAGCAAAAGCAAAAAGACATTTTACGATATATAGCCAAGACTCATCCCAATAAACGTCAACCTGCGATTGCACAGGGGGAAAAAAGGGAAACATTCTCCAGAGTGTGGATCACATCACACCCGAAATGGAATCTTTGGTTGGAGGTTGTCTAGGCTACTGCAGAGGAAATAGTTCGATTTTAGTTCATACAATTTCCTCCCATAGAATTGATGATAATGGCTTCTTTGTCTGCTTTCTTCCCTCTTGGAACTTTGATCAAGGTAAAAATGAAGAAACCTATTATTGAAGTACCTTTTAGCATGTCTTCAGTTTCCATGATGGCGGCAGTCTATAGTTTCTTCACTAAAAGCAAAGTAAATGGGTTTTCAATAATGCAGCCTTGAAATAATTTTTCTACTTTTTTCACTTTTCTTTAGAATATGTTCTTCGCTTGAACTATTTATTGTACCTCAGTGGTATTGATAAGTGGTGGTAGATTTATTTTCCATGTTTGTGTAAAACTATGATTGTGTCAAGGTCATGATAAACCTTTATAATCAAGTACTATTTCATATTTTCTCAATAAAGCTACAGAGACTGCTACTAATAGATACTTTTGTTGTGTAATACTCTCCAGAACATCATGCAAGAGAATACGTGTCCTGGAGGCAGCTGCTGTATTCTCACGTAATTGATTAGTCAAAGTTATTAGCTGGAAAGGAGGCTCTGACCCAGTTTGTAGGTGTAAATAAAGGGCTTATCAGAAAGCTCCTCTACCAGAAACTGGGTTACACCTGGAGGACACACACACAGGTGGCTCACGCTAATAAATGACTTTACCCACTTGGCACAGATGTCAGTTCAATGGCTAGTTTTGATTTACATTTGGTTGAGTTGACAACTAACGTGAAATAAAAAAAAATGTCACTCCGTCATTAGATTTAGGTTAAAAGTTGGGTGAAAAAAATACCAAATTCCCTTACATTGATGACTTTTTGCAAATCCAATTAGTTTCCCGAGTTGATTCAACGTCATCACATTGCATTTTTTGGTTGAAATGACATGAAAACAACATTGATTCACCAGTTTTTGCCCAGTGGGTAGTTAGTGCTGCGTTATGCAAACATGAGTGCATCCTACAGTTGTCCTACCACAGACGTTGGCCCCCTCAAACCTCACTGCTGCAGGGAAAACCCTCCATCAATCCACGATGTTTACAAGAGTTCACTACAAAGATGAACTCCAAATATGCTTTTATTAATAGTTACCAAACCCAATGATTGGGGATGTTTGAATGAGGCCATCCCAGGTAACTCATAGAATTCTTAAAGAAATAAATTATTGATAACATGTTGATTACAGAATTTAACCTTCAGACGGAGCATGTTTGACTATTTCATCAACTGAAAACAACATCAGAGTTAGTAGGCCTATCGCACAAAGACAACACAAAAACAACGTTATTATAAAAAATGCTGCTATTGCGTAGGACACCCAGTGATGCATGTGTGTCACTGCAAAGATTATGCCTAGTTCCAACAATGTGTTGCATCTGATCTCCTCCAGTTGTACCTTAAGAAAATACAAGCTTTCAACAACCAGGTGTCATATAAAGTGCAGAACCACAAGATACAAGATTTCACACACTATGAGTCGCCGTATTAGAGTGAAATCGTCCAAATGCCTTTTGTGGCCCCGTTCAAAGGCACAAACAATCTCTGGGAACATAGGCTGACATTTTCAGCTCTATTGCTCTCATAACGGCATAAGAGATGCCGCACACATGCATGGTTCTCTGCCTCAGCCATCAAATACCATATACAGACACAACGCGATAAAATACTATCTATTGTTGTGTCACACCCTGACCGTAGAGATCCTTTTTATGTCTCTATTTTGGTTGGTCAGGGTGTGAGTTTGGGTGGGCATTCTATGTCTGGTGTTCTATGTTGTCTATTTCTTTGGGTTTGGTCGTGTGTGGTTCTCAATCAGAGGCAGCTGTCTATCGTTGTCTCTGATTGAGAACCATATTTAGGTAGCCTGTTTTCCCACTTTGAGTTGTGGGTGATTATTTTCTGGTTAGTGTTTGTTGCACCTGTTAGAACTGTTCGTTTGTCATTTTTTTGTTTTTGTTTGTGTATTTATTCTTGATTAAAAGTAATTATGGATACGTACCACGCTGCACTTTGGTCCTCTCTTTCTCCAGATGACAATCGTTACATGTTGCCTGCCCCCTGCTTGATTGAATCCATAAAAAAGTCACTTGACAAAAAGCTGATTATTTATTGTTTTTCCACTTCACCATAAGTGAAGTGGCTACCTGGCGTGGCGGGGAGGCAGGTAGCCTAGTGGCTAGAGTGTTGGGCCAGTAAAGAAAAGGTAGCTGGATCGAATCCCTGAGCTGACAAGGTAAAAATCTGTTGTTCTGCTCCTGAACAAGGCAGTTAACCCACTGTTCCCTGGTAGGCCATCATTGTAAATGAGAATTTGTTCTTAACTGACTTGCCTAGTTTAATAAGGGTTAAATTAATTTTAAAAAGCATGCGGGTCAAGTCACCCTTAGGCTATAACAGAAAATCGGTGTCAATAACAGAGAGAGTAAAACACAAAACACAGAGATCTTTCCACTTAATACATATCACAATGTCAAGGCAACTTTGAAAATCATGGTCAAGATTTTCAGAGAAAGTTTTGATGCAATTTCCATTTTACTTCATTGAGTAGCTATCCTAGGTCCCCTATTTTCCTTGGAATGTATTTCATTACTTTGCTATCCTCTTGATTATATACTTTCCTATGATTGCCTCTCTCCCCATGTCTCCACTGTGGCCTGCTTGCTGATAAGCCTTCTCCAATTGGAAATTATTTGCACAAACGTCATGCTATAACACATGAGAAGGAAGCAAGGACACTATTCTCAATGCTATATCCTATGCTCTGTACTGACCTCAGTAATGTTGCTCATCCACTTTCTACCCTGTCTGCAATAACCATAATGTGTTAGCATATGATCACTTCAGTCAATGCTGGTTGCCTTCAGTGTCTTCAGAAAGTACACATTTTGTTGTGTTACAGATTTTGTTGTGTTACAGCCTGAATTCCGTAGCACGCGCTCCAGCAGGTGTATCTCACTGATCATCCCTAAAGCCAAAACCTCATTTGGACGCCTTTCCTTCCAGTTCTCTGCTGCCTGCGACTGGAACGAATTGCAAAAATCTCTGAAGTTGGAGACTTTTATCTCCCTCAACAACTTTAAACATCTGCTATCCGAGCAGCTAACCGATCGCTGCAGCTGTACATAGTCCATCGGTATATAGCCCACCCAATTTACTTACCTCACCCCCCATACTGCTTTTATTTATTTACTTTTCTGCTCTTTTGCACACCAGTATCTCTACTTGCACATGATCATCTGATGATTTATCACTCCAGTGTTAATCTGCTAAATTGTAATTATTCGATTTATTGCCTACCTCCTCATGCCTTTTGCACACATTGTATATAGATTCTCTTTTTTTCTACCATGTTATTGACTTGTTTATTGTTTACTCCATGTGTAACTCTGTGTTGTTGTCTGTTCACACTGCTATGCTTTATCTTGGCCAGGTCGCAGTTGCAAATGAGAACTTGTTCTCAACTAGCCTACCTGGTTAAATAAAGGTGAGAAGAAAAAAAAAGCCTAAATAAGTTCAGGTACAGTGAGGGAAAAAAGTATTTGATCCCCTGCTGATTTTGTACGTTTGCCCACTGACAAAGAAATTATCAGTCTATAATTTTAATGGTAGGTTTATTTGAACAGTGAGAGACAGAATAACAACAAAAATATCCAGAAAAATGCATGTCAAAAATGTTATAAATTGATTTGCATTTTAATGAGGGAAATAAGTATTTGACCCCTTCTCAATCAAAAAAGATTTCTGGCTCCCAGGTGTCTTTCATACAGGTAACGAACGGAGATTAGGAGCACACTCTTAAAGGGAATGCTCCTAATCTCAGTTTCTTACCTGTATAAAAGATACCTGTCCACAGAAGCAATCAATCAATCAGATTCCAAACTCTCCACCATGGCCAAGACCAAAGAGCTCTCCAAGGATGTCAGGGACAAGATTGTAGACCTACACAAGGCTGGAATGGGCTACAAGACCATCGCCAAGCAGCTTGGTGAGAAGGTGACAACAGTTTCTGTGATTATTCGCAAATGGAAGAAACACAAAAGAACTGTCAATCTCCCTCAGCCTGGGGCTCCATGCAAGATCTCACCTCGTGGAGTTGCAATGATCATGAGAACGGTGAGGAATCAGCCCAGAACTACACAGGAGGATCTTGTCAATGATCTCAAGGCAGCTGGGACCATAGTCATCAAGAAAACAATTGGTAACACACTATGCCGTGAAGGACTGAAATCCTGCAGCGCCCGCAAGGTCCCCCTGCTCAAGAAAGCACATATACATGCCCGTCTGAAGTTTGCCAATGAACATCTGAATGATTCAGAGGACAACTGGGTGAACGTGTTGTGGTCAGATGAGACCAAAATGGAGTTCTTTGGCATCAACCCAACTTGCCGTGTTTGGAGGAGGAGGAATGCTGCCTATGACCCCAAGAAACCATCCCCACCGTCAAACATGGAGGTGGAAACATTATGCTTTGGGGGTGTTTTTCTGCTAAAGGGACAGGACAACTTCACCGCATCAAAGGGACGATGGACGGGGCCATGTACCGTCAAATCTTGGGTGAAAACCTCCTTCCCTCAGCCAGGGTATTGAAAATGGGTCGTGGATGGGTATTCCAGCATGACAATGACCCAAAACACACGGCCAAGGCAACAAAGGAGTGGCTCAAGAAGAAGCACATTAAGGTCCTGGAGTGGCCTAGCCAGTCTCCAGACCTTAATCCCATAGAAAATCTGTGGAGGGAGCTGAAGGTTCGAGTTGCCAAACGTCAGCCTCGAAACCTTAATGACTTGAAGAAGATCTGCAAAGAGGAGTGGGACAAAATCCCTCCTGAGATGTGTGCAAACCTGGTGGCCAACTACAAGAAACGTCTGACCTCTGTGATTGCCAACAAGGGTTTTGCCACCAAGTACTAAGTCATGTTTTGCAGAGGGGTCAAATACTTATTTCCCTCATTAAAATGCAAATCAATTCATAACATTTTTGACATGCGTTTTTCTGGATTTTTTTGTTGATATTCTGTCTCTCACTGTTCAAATAAACCTACCATTAAAATTATAGACTGATCATTTCTTTGTCAGTGGGCAAACGTACAAAATCAGCAGGGGATCAAATACTTTTTTCCCTCACTGTACAAGTACAAATGTGCTTAACAAGTCCCATAATAAGTTGCATGTACTCACTCTGTGTGCAATAATCGGTTTTAATATGATTTATTTATGACTACCTCCTCTCTATACCCCACAATTATCTGTAAGGTCCCTCAGTCGAGCAGTGCATTTCAAATACAGATTCAACCACAGAGACCAGGGAGGTTTTTCCAATGCCTTACAAAGAAGGGCTCTATTGGTAGATGGGTAAAAAAAAGCAGACATTTACTACCCCTTTGAGCATGGTGAAGTTATTAATTACACTTTAGATGGTGTATCAATACAATCAGTCACTATAAAGATACAGGTGTCCTTCCTAACTCAGTTGCCGGAAAGGAAGGAAACTGCTTGGAGATTTCACTGTGATTTCACTGTGGCTGTGATAGGAAAACACTAAGGATGGATCAACAACACCGTAGTTGTTCCACAATACTAACCTAAATAACAGAGTGAAAAGAAGGAAGCCTGTACAGAAAAAAACATGCATCCTGTTTGCAACAAGGCACTAAAGTAATACTGCAAAAAATTGGCAAAGCAGTTACATTTTGGTCCTGAATACACAGTGTTATGTTTGGGGCAAATCCAATACAACACATTACTGAGTATCACTTTACATATTTTTAAGCATAGTCGTGGCTGCATCCTGTTATGGGTATGCTTGTAATTGTTAAGGACTGGGGAGTTTTGCATGATAAAAAAGGAACGTAATGGAGCTCAGCACAGGCAAAATCCTAGAGGAAAACCTGGTTCAGTTTACTTTCCACCAGACACTGGGAGATAAATTCACCTTTCAACAGGACAATAATTTAAAACACAAGGCCAAATACACACCAAGAAGACAGTGAATGTTCCTGAGTGGCCGAGTTACAGTTTTGAATTACAGTAAATCTACATATAAAAATCTATGGCAAGACCTGATCATGGTTGTCTAGCAACAATCAACAACCAATTTGGTATTTTGGGGGGCATTTTATTTGGATCCCCATTAGCTGTTGCGAAGGCAGCAGCTACTCTTCCTGGGGTCCACACAAAACATAAAAGATGACATGATACAGAACATTATTAGACCAAAACAGCTCAAGGACAGAACTACATCAATTTGACAGAGCTTAAAGAATTAAAAAAATAATAATGGGCAAATGTTACACAATCCAGGTGTGGAAAGCTCTAAGTGATTTACCCAGAAAGACTCACAGCTGTCATTGCTGACAAAGGTCCTTGTACAAAGTATTGACTCAAGGCAGTGAATACTTATGTAAATTAGATATTTCAGAATTTAATTTTCAATAAATGTTCTAACATTACTAAAAACATAGTTTCACTTTGTCATTATGGGGTATTGTGTGTAGATGGGTGAGATTTTTTTTTCTCATTTTAATCCATTTTGAATTCAGGCTGTAACACAACAAAGTGTGAAATAAGTCGACGTGTATGAATACTTTCTGAAGGCACTATATCTATTTGAGCTTCTGAGCCACTGGTTATATGTCATTTATTTGAGGAATAAATATATACTGTATTTTGAGGACCTAATAATGGCACTTGAATTACTAATGAACTAATTAATTAACAGATAAGAACTGCAATTTACAATTTAACAATGTTTGAATTACATGACATCCCGTATACATCAAAGCTGGACTTGAGGTTCAATACAGTCAATATACAGTATAAAATAAGTGCTGATGCCTATAACTAATAATGAAGAGATTTTGAGTGGATAGGTACTAGGGGACAGTGGGGTAAGTTGAACTAAATGAGTAAGTTGAGCTACCCCTTGTTTCATACACAAAATTAATAATTTGAACAAATATTTAGGAAGAAGATATGGATTTTCACCACGTCAAATGAATTTATTGTGTTAGATGTTTCATGATGCTTGCATATAAACCAAAATAGAACATTTTAAAATTGTTCTATACCTCAGTTGGGGTCTCTATCAAATTCAATAGGAGGTCCTAAACCTAGCATGAAAGTATATTCTTCTAGCTCTTTGGGCTAAAATACGCTACCGTTCAATAGTTTGGGGTCACTTAGAATTTTTTTAAAGAAAAGCACAGTAAAATAAGGCTAGCCTCTTCGCTGTTGACGTTGAGACTGGAGTTTTGCGGGTACTATTTAATGAAGCTGCCAGTTGAGGACTTGTGAGGTGTCTGGTTCTCAAACTAGACACTATAATGTACTTGTCCTCTTGCTCAGTTATGCACCGGGGCCTCCTACTCCTCTTTTTATTCTGGTTAGGGACAGTTTGCGCTGTTCTGTGAAGGGAGTAGTACACAGTGTTGTACGAGCTCTTCAGTTTCTTAGCAATTTCTCGCATGGAATAGCCTTCATTTCTCAGAACAAGAATAGACTGACGAGTTTCTGAGGAAGAATATTTGTTTCTGGCCATTTTGAGCCTGTAATCGATCCCACAAATGCTGATGCTTCAGATACTCAACTAGTCTAAAGAAGGACAGTTTTATTGCTTCTTTAATTAGCACAACAGTTTTCAGCTGTGCTAACATAATTGCAAAAGGGTTTTCTAATGATCTATTAGCCTTTTAAAATGATAAACTTGGATTAGCTAACACAACGTGCCATTGGAACACAGGAGTGATGGTTGCTGATAGTGGTTCTCTGTACGCCTATGTAGATATTCCATTAAAAGTCAGCCGTTTCCAACTACGATAGTCCTTTACAACATTAACAATATCTACCCTGTATTTCTGATCAATTTGATGTTATTTTAATGGACAAAAAATGTGCTTTTCTTTTAACAACAAGGACATTTCTAAGTGACCCCAAACTTTTGAACGGTAGTGTAATCAACATTTTGGCATTGGGGTAAGTGGTCAATGGTCATGTGTCTTAGGTGTGATAAAATATGCTTAAAATTATTAAAAAAACAAAAAGCGATTGTGAATGTGTTGAATTGCGTTTGGGAAATAACGATAGACATGGTTTTAAAAGGTAGTGGTAATGTTTGTCCGACCGCCTCGATTCAGTCTTATGTCGCAAAATCTAAAATTGTGTTTTTTTTTTACATTGGAAAAGTAAAGACTCGGAGCTAGAAAATGGTACATCATACAATGCAGTTGAGGAACAAATGGGAAAGTAATTATGCTCTGAATGTTGATAATTTTGTGACTCCACTTTTGAGAAAATGGCTCTTCAATTTTTTGGGACACCTACTGGAAACCTCTCCTTTGTCTACACACATTCAGAATCGTTTACACCCTCTTAAGCCTTAGCCCCACCCATGTGCTAAACAGTGAGTACATTAGTGTACAACCAAAGATTTGAAGACTGAAGGCTGGTTTATGCTACTTCTACCGACATGTCTGTATACAGTTGTTGTAATGAAAAAGTATAAACACAAAAACAACAGGCTGCGTTAGCAGCCTGGAGTTCCAAAATAGCAAACCAGCAATGTCAGTCTAGCAAACCAGGCAACTAAAATCAACTTTCTAAGCTAGCTAACTAGCAATTCAATAACTAACAATGCAAATGGTTCTGAGACAAATAACATTACTACACAGATCATACACGTAACGTTAGCTAGCAAGCTAACCGTAGGCTTTCACTTGCAATGAAAAATACCTTGTGACAAAATTTGAAATGTATAATATCTGAAAATGTAGCTAGCTAGACTCTCTTACCCGTATAAATGGATGAACGCTTATCCCTTTCTTCATGGATTGCCCTTAGTTTGAAGATGTAATCCAGACAGTTGTTTGATACAACAGCCTTCTGTGTTCTCTTTTCGACTCCCTCACGTTTGCAATCACATGCCTGAATTTTCTCCAGAATTGAGAGGAATATGTTAGTTAATGTAGAGACAAACGTTTGTATGTATTTTCTGTCACAAAATTATTTTACGAAAATCGCTATTTAGCAAGTTAGCTTACTAGCTAACATTAGTCAGCTAGCTTCTCATGTAAGTCGCTTTGGATAAAAGCGTCTGCTAAATGGCATATATTATTATTATTATATTAGCTAGCTAGTGTTATGACAGGAGAATGAATTTCTAATTCATGTTGTTTAATGTTTTAGGGACTCCTGAGAAAACCAGTAAACCAGGCTGTCGTCTTGTGAAACAGTGGATGTCAAGAATCTCGCTAGCTGAAGCATTTACTGCAAATTGAATGTACAATTGTGTAAGCTTGCCTTGCAATGCAGCTGAAGTAACATAGCTAGCTAACTATTTACTTGCTTATTGTGTAGTGGGGGATAAAAATAACTGCATGCCTATGGATGTGTAGCTAGCTACAGTATGTAGCCGATCTGTGTATGGGACCCTAAAACGTTAGGTTCTGAACTAATATTCATACCAATCTATGAACCTCAGCTATCAAATGTTTATATCAACTTCAAGTCTGAATGGCATTAATGAAGCCTATGGATAGAGTAGAATATAATAACTTTATTGTGCCAAGGATGCAAGTCCTATATACATGTACTGTAGTTATTACTATGCATGAGATTCCCACATTGTAGCCTGTACATTGACTATATTCACTGATCATGTAGTCTTCCTTGGAAAATAAAGATGCGGTTCAGGTATGAATCTCTGAGACATTCTTTTTCAGTCATATCAAACTCCATTATTTGAATGATGCTGTGTCTGCATGTATGTATTACAATTATACACTTCAACAGTGTTTACCACTCCTGCTCCTGGGACAGCAATGATTACACATTGTAACTATGCAATAGACTAGAAACGTGATTTAAGTAAAGGCTCATTTGTAATTCATATATACAGAAAAAAAACTATGCATATCTAACTCCCTTCATCTGCATTAATCTGAGGACACAGGATAGTATTTCAATGAGATACTTAATTTCAACCAGTGGAGAATGTGAAACGCTTTATTGAAAGAAGTTCATTATCCAGGTGTTATGAATACATAATACATGCATTATAATTATGATAATTGTAATATTATATTATGAATACAAGTTCAATCTGTACTTCAATGCACATATGGTGTGCATTATAAAACGAGGAAGAAAGGCGAGGTGGGGAGAGAGATGTAGAAGACAGAAAGGGAAAGAGGTAAGAACAGTGGCAGACAGGATATGATTAATGAATTACAGTGCTACCCTAATATTCTCTCAGTCCATCACATTTAACATTTAAATATAGATGGCTATGTGTCTCACCACTTGGTTATTGCAAGGCTAACCCCCGTTGAAATCATGACTTGGCAGCAACAGATAGCAACAGATAGGGAAAAGGGCTGTATTTATGTGTGGTAAATCTGAAAATTAGCAGCTGACATCTTAAGGGTTTTTTAATTAATGCATGTGAGACAGGATCCATGTACAACAAGACAGGCAGAGATGAAGAGAGAAAAAGAACACAGAACAGTTTAATTACCTCTGGTTATGGACACTTTTGCCAGCAATAAAGCTTCCATGGCCTGTTCCTCTGACAGTGAACATCTGGCAATATCTACATTTTCGACCCCAGCTCGCTCTCTGAAAGTAAAAAAAAAAAAAGTTGTTTTTTTGTAGATAAGCAAACAATAACTGAGACATGACCGTTCAATCTTTAAAACAAAAAAAACTTTATTTAACTAGGCAAGTCAGTTAAGAACAAATTCTTATTTACAATGACGGCCTAGGAACAGTGGGATAACTGCCTTGTCCGGGGGCAGAACAACAGATTTTTACCTTGTCAGCTCAGGAATTCGATCTAGCAACCTTTTGTTTACTGGCCCAATGCTCTAACCACTAGGCTACCTGCAGCCCCAATCTAAAGCAGCAGATGTCATTTTCAGGATATGTCAAGACAGCACAGAAAGCTTAACACCAGACTGGTATTGTGGTTGTTCATTAGGTGATGGGAAATATGCAATGATATCTGCATGATCTACACGCTGCAAAGACTCACTAACTCTTCGTGAATGAAAATATTGTGTTTTTTCAGCTTTCTGTAAAAAAAGCTAACTGTTACACTGTCATGAAATATGATTATATATCGACTATGAAACAAATATGACATGGCCTGCTTATGAGTTGCCATGAAAGAAAGTTGGATTTATTGAACTGAAAATGTTGAGAACAGGTGTTCGTAGCTAAATGCTTTTGGTTAGCTTGAGAATAATAATTGTATGATTTATCATTCTATGGTATGTATGTAATATAGTAGAATGTTATGAATCGAGACTGAATCGTAGGAGCTAACTACTAGCTATGTAAAAGTTGGACGGAAGAACACCCAGTGCTGCTTACCTGAGATGCCATCATCACACAGTCCTTCGTAGTTGCTTTCAGAACAATTATTTTTGATTCGGAAAAAAAACAACATTGCTTTCGACAAAAAGACACAAATGTACCTCCATAGCATATAACAATTTGCCTGTGAATAACCACACCTTCATTCAAACGTGCAGAATTCTTAATGCACAACTTAAGATGCTGCCATATCCTGCCAGCACGCCCACAAGCGAGCCACTCAGGCGCAGAATGATGACACGTGGAAGAGGGAAAGGAATGAGATTGGAACAACAACAATTTGTTGCAAGTTGGAGAGGGGGGCTAAAGCTGAACAATAGACTATTCAACCTTTACTAAAGAATAGTCTAATAGCCGAGCTAGGTGTGAACCCCCCCCATCACAGACCAGATTTGTCCTAACGACCAAGGGGTGGCTTGATACTCAATGTAATAAAGTAATGACTTTTCAAATAAGTTACCTTACATGTTATGTTGGCTGACAATTTGTTAGCTACGCTGTACTTACGAACCACATAGCATATCATTACAGCAGTATGTACCGGTGTGTTAGCTAGCTACCTAACGTTAGTAGTTATATATACAACTTGCCAGTATATTAACTATAGGCTATCTAACTACCCAATGTTTATTGACTTGGTCATTCTTAGCTTAGCTAAATGGTATAGTTGCTGTGCGTTCTCAATGGACATTCGGGTGCTTTCGTAAATTCGCTTTAGCTATCTACACCGATTTCAGAGCACACTTGTCTGAGTTTACCAGAGCACAGAATAATGAATTTACGAGAGCTCAACACCGGTTGAATATGACTGGTGTCAGTAAACGTCTGCAAAAAAACGTAATTAAATTGTTTCCAGCAGCACAGTTACAGTCACCAACGCTCTGGTTAACACGAAAACTGCCTAACCAGCTATACTAGGGCGGGTAAAATGGTAAGAGTGGTCTCAATTGTGTCTGGAAGTAGCTAGCAAGCTAGCCAACATTAGCTTGGGTGCTTGACTGCTGTTGTAAGGCCAGAATGCTCAAATCAACCCTACTCCTCGGCCCAAACGTCCAGTATGCGCTCCTAGAGCGAAACGGTCTGAATTTACAAACTGACAATCTGACAACGCTCTGAATATATGAGCGTCACGTTGTACAGCGCCATATTTTCTGTTCCATCCTAACGGAAACCCAGGGGGTTTTTCATTTTTCATGGAATAGAAACACCATAATATTAATCAAATTAATTAAGCAAGTAGCAGTCAAAAGTTTGCACACATCTACTCATTCCAGGATTTTTCTATATTTTTACTATTTTCTTCATTGCAGAATAATAGTGAAGACATCACGACTATGAAATAACACCGGTCTCCCGCGTGCCCTGCATTCTGTAATACAAACATGGCCTGCTCTCTCTTATGTAAGGAATTAGGCACTTCCTATGTTTACTACAGTATTTATTGTAGACTGGACAGTAGCCTAATAAACAAATAAACACATTTTGTTAATAAAATAATGATAAAAACTACTCTTTCAAAATGCATATGTTAATTTAGTTATGAATTCATAACGAATTACTATAGGAAGAAATATCACTGATTTACAGAAATATTGGAACAAAGTTGTCTAATGAAGGCAAACAATTTAGAATCCTCCGATCCTGTAACCTACTCCCGACGTCATGTTGTACAGCGCCATGGAAACCCTGAGAGTTTCATTTTTCTCTGAATAGAAACACCATATTAATCAAAATAATTAAGCCAAATTTCTTAAAATCAATCCCATATACTATATATTTTTTACATTCGCTGGTAATGTCAATATGGAATACAGTGATCCCTCGCCACTTCGCGGTTCACTTATCGCGGATTCGCTATTTCGCGGATTTTCATAATGCATTTTTTATTTTTTTTTGGTGCATTGTGCTCTGCATTCTGATTCGCTAAAAACTCACTCCCGCTTCTTGTATCAAAACATGCTACGAATTGTGCTATCATTTTGTCGTCTCGTGCAGTTATGTGTACGTACATAAAACAGCTTGGCAAATTTACATTAAGTTGGCCAGGAAGGAAGGAAGGACTAACGCTTGGTCGCTTAGCAACCATGGTGCGAATGGCCACTGAACTTAAGCGAGTAGCTGAGGAATGGGACCCTTTGATGAGCCGTTCATTACAGTTCTCCAACGTAATCGATGGTGGCATGTCGGTGTACAAGGATCTTTTTGCAAAGAAGAAAAAAGAGCGACAACAGCTGCCTATCACTATGCTCTTCTCCCGAACAAACACACCTGCACCGCGGGCTTCAGAAGAAGAGAACACTGCAGAGCGCAGTCAGGATGCAGCGGCCCAGTCTGAAGAGCAGTGAAACGGCCTACACGTGAGTCACTGTATTTGTATACATGTAATAGTTGCTAATTGTAAAAAAAAAAGAAGTTTTCTATTTCGCGGATTTCACTTATCGCGGGTCATTTTCGGAACGTAACCCCCGCGATAAACGAGGGATTACTGTACTATCAAATGCTTCTCAAAGATGCCCTCTGGTGGTCAAACTAGCAATAACTTGCTGTAACAGAAAAAATGGCTGACAATTTAATGACATGCCACAGATTTCTGCGGCTGCAAAGCTCCACAGTGGAGATTGGAGTATCTGTCCATAGGAAAACTTTAGGCCGTACACTCCACAGAGCTGGGCTTTACGGAAGAGTGGCCAGAAAAAAGCCATTGCTTAAAGTAAAAAATAAGCAAACACATTTGGTGTTTGCCAAAAGGCATGTGGGAGACTCCCCAAACATATGGAAGAAGGTACTCTGGTCAGATGAGACTAAAATTTAGCTTTTTGGTCATCAAAGAAAACTCTATTTCTGGCGCAAACCCAACCCCTCTCATCACCCCAAGAACACCATCATGCTGTGGGGATGTTTTTCATCGGCAGGGACTGGAAACTGGTCAGAATTGAAGGATTGATGGATGGCGCTAAACACGGGGAAATTCTTGAGGGAAACCTGTTTTAAGCCTTTCAGAGATTTGAGACTGGGACGGAGGTTCACCTTCCAGCAGGACAATGACCCTAAGCATACTGCTAAAGGAACAATAGAGTGGTTTAAGGGGAAACATTTACATGTCTTGGAATGACCTAGTCAAAGCTCAGACCTCAATCCAATTGAGAATCTGTGGTATGACTTAAATATTACTGTACACCAGCGGAACCCATCCAACTTGAAGGAGTGGAAGCAGTTTTTCCTTGAATAATGGGCAAAAATCCCAGTGGCTAGATGTGCCAAGCTTATAGAGATATATCCCAAGAGACTCGCAGTTGTAATTGCTGCAAAAGGTGGCTCTACAAAGTATTGACTTTGGGGGGGTGAATAGTTATGCATGCTCAGGTTTTCTGTTTTTTTGTCGTATTTCTTGTTTGTTTCACAATAAAACATATTTTGCATCTTCAAAGTGGCAGGCATGTTGAGTAAATCAAACGATACAAACCCCCCAAAAATCAAGTTTAATTCCAAGGTTGTAAGGCAACAAAATAGGAAAAATGCCAAAGGGGGTAAATAATTTCGCAAGCCACTGTAGCAATGCTTGTGCAGCTCTTCATGATATCTTTCAAAAAATACATGTTAGAAAGGATTACCTACACATACTAAGCAGCTCATGTTACATGGCAGACCAATCCGAACTGTCACGTCTGCTCCCGCTCTTCCCTCCCCTGGCTCTTGAGGGCGCCAGGCTGCCCTTCATCACGCACTCCTATCATCAATTACGCACACCGACTTCCCTGGTCACGCGCATCAGCGATTTTGGACTCACCTGGATTCACTCACTCATCTGTTTATTTCCTCCACTATATTTGTCAGTTTCCTGCTCTGTTTCCTGCTGATGCATTAATTGTCTTCTGTTTTTGTTACCTTTTTGCTGACGCTGTTCCTGTCTCGTTCCATGTCCGTTATTTATTAAATGTTTTACTCCCCGTACCTGCTTCGTCTCTCCAGCGTCATCCCATGTGACAGAATGCATCAGCCAACAAATGAAGCATTGGGGAGCACTGGCGTTCCGGTTGGTATGGTGGCATTGGCTCTGGGTCCCAACGATGGACCCGGAGGTGCCGAGCCAGCTCGTCGGGCTTCCACACCCTAGCTGTCTCTAGAAAGAATACTATACGCTGAGTATACAAAACATTAAGAACACCTTCTTAATATTGCGTTACACCCACCCTTTCGTCCTCAGAACAGCCTCTATTCGTCGGGCATGGACTTCGAAAGCGTTCCACAGGGATGCTGGCCTATGTTGACTCCAATGCTTCCCATAGTTGAGTCAAATTGGCTGGATGTCCTTTGGGTGGTGGACCATTCTTGATACACTCGGGAAACTGTTGAGTGTGAAATCCCAGCAGCCTTGCAGTACTTGTCACCTACTACCACCTTACTACCACCTACCACCTTTGACACCTCACAGAAGAAACAAGATGGCGACCGGCAAGTTCGGCATGGTGGCAGCACTTTTACTTTATGTGTTTGTTTTAAATGTTACTGGAAATAATTGCTATTTAGATGAAAGAATAGTAAATTCTCAGCAACTTCTCAGTCATGCAAACACTTTTGATGGCATCCAGCACTTCGGATTTGGAAGGAATGTTATATACCAAACTTTCATAGCACCTTGGCACAAACCAAAACTATCATCGAAATCCAGTCTGAAATTGCAAATTAATGGTGGAGATCTTATAATAACTCTATGCCTTCTCTTATCGGGTGATATCCATCAATGCCCTGGACCTCACTTTATCACGAACCCCCTCAAACGGCCTATGCACCCATGCTCCTCTTGCGAACGGTGGATAAAGAGTAACAGCAAAGCTTTGGAATGTTTGGAATGCGTGCAGTGGATTCATTTAAAATGCAGCAACTCTAGCTTCGGACATGGAGTCAATGAAGCTTATCGTTGCTGTCGGTGTGCTGTACCCACGGGGTGTGTGAGCACTGAAGGTGGAGTGGGACCAGAGGACTTACCGAGGGTGGAGAGTGCACCGGAGGAGGGGGGGTCCACAGCGGAGCGGAGGCAACCAGATGTGAGTGACGGGGAACATGGTGGTGAGGACGATGGAGTGGCACCTGGGGAGGGGTGCTCCATGGCGACAGAGAGGCCACCGGAGGCAGGGCAGTGGTAAGATGGCAGCGCAGTGGGAGGCGAGTTACAAGTGGATCGGGAATTCAATGAGGCCTTTGGGAGGAAGGGCTTACATTTTGTGCACTTAAACGTCCGAAGCCTACTACCGAAGATCGATGAGATACGCCTGTTGGTTTGCAAATCAGCGGTGGGTGTCTTATGTTTTACTGAGACATGGTTGGATTCATCTGTTTGTGACTCAGAAATTGAGATAAGTAATTACTCTGTTGTCAGGAAGGATCGGAATCGGAACGGTGGGGGAATATGTGCGTTTGTAAGATCAGACATTGCTTTTAACGTCAGATCAGATTTAAACACTGATCTGGAGATTGTCTGGCTGGATATCTGCCTTCCCAAAACCAAGCCGATTTTGTTGGGGGTGTGTTATAGGCCGCCCAAGCAGAATGCATTCTATGAAGGTCTTGAAATTGTGTTGTCAAACTGTAATGATTCGCTGTTGAAGGAAATAATTTTGTTAGGGGATTTCAATAGTGATGTCTGCAAAAAGAATAGCCCAACCCACAATGTATTTATGCACTTTTGTAGATCACTTGCTCTGACCCAAATTATAAAAGATCCCACCAGGATATGTGAAACAGTGCAAAGTACAATTGACTTAATATTGGTGTCTGATAAATGTAAAATATTGCAGAGTGGAGTAATAGTCTATGGAATCATTTTATTACATTTTGCACAAGGAGGATTTTTAAAGATATATTTAAGTGTCACAAAACCGTTAGAATCAGAGGACTCAAAAAATACTGTGTAGAAAAGTTTAGGGAGGAAGTGCGTAAAATTGACTGGTCACCTGTGACCTGTGACTGGTCACCTGTCACCGCCTTTAAATGTAGATTCCTTGATGTGGTGAATGTGATGGCTCCCATTAGACGGGTCAGGGTAAAGCAAAGATCTAGCCCTTGGTTTAATCATGAGATTCTAGAATCTATCCAAGCAAGGAATAAGGCCTTCAAGAAATTTAAGAACTCTCAAGAGCAGCATGATTTTGTCCTATATAAACATCACAGAAATGAAGCACAGAGCAGGATGGATGAAGCTAAGAGGGGTTACTTTGCTGAGAAAATAATTGAAAACAAAAATGACCCTAAAAAGCTTTGGAAATCATTTAAGGAACTAGGCTGTAGTAGTACTACCAAAAACAACCTAAACAGTATTGGACTGAACATCAAAGGGGAGATGGTATATGAAAAGGCAGAGGCTGCCAATGAATTCAACTATTTGTTTACTTCTGTTGCCAACAAGCTGGTTAGCAAGCTGCCCACCAGTTCTGGTTTGTATGGAAGCAACCAAGTCAAGAAGTATTATGTAGAGTTAGGGGTTCAGCCAAACTCTTTTTCTTTTGCAAAGGTAAAAACAGCCAAAATAGTCAGTATACTGGCAGAGCTTAAATGCTCCAAAGCCACAGGCCTGGATAATATTCCTGCAAGGTTTCTAATAGATTCTGCTGAGCAAATTGGCCCTTGTATTACGCATATTGTTAATCTCTCTCTTGAACAAGGCACCTTTCCCAGGGACATGAAACAAGCTAAAGTTATACCTCTGTATAAGAAGGGGATAAAGTCTGACCCTGGGAATTATAGGCCTGTATCTATCCTCTGTGTAACATCAAAGATCCCGGAGAGAATTGTACATGAGCAAATGTATGAATATGTTAACAAACAGGGTCTAATGTATGATTTTCAGTCGGGTTTTAGAAAAACATACTCCACTGATTCATGTCTACTTTACTTGACTGACTTCATCAGGAAAGAGATTGATGAGGGAAATATGTGTGGAATGGTACTGCTTGACCTACAGAAGGCCTTTGATACAGTTAACCACTGTCTCCTAATCTCCAAACTGGAGGCACTGGGGTTAAGCAGTATCCCTCTAGGCTGGGTAAAGTCATATTTATCAGGAAGGGAGCAAGTAGTAGAGGTTAATGGTTCACTGTCTCAGGCAAAACCAATGAGTTGTGGCGTTCCGCAGGGGAGCGTGCTTGGGCCTCTGCTGTTTTTATTGTATATTAATGATATGAAAGATGCTTGTTCTGGCATCTTTTTCTTTATGCGGATGACTCTACACTTCTGGTGTCTCTCAAAAGTAAAACTATGTTGGAGAGCATACTTAGCACAGAGCTTACTAACATTAGCAAATGGCTTGGAGATAATAAGTTATCTCTGCACTTAGGGAAAACTGAAGCAATTCGTTTTGGATCCAGACCTAAATTGTGTAGGTTGTCTGAAATCAGAGTGGAGTTAGGGGGTGAGGTGCTGACTACTAAAACCTCTGTTAGCTACTTGGGATGTATCCTTGATGGAAGCTTGGGAGGTGTGAGCATGGCCAATAAGGTGCTAGGGAAGGTTAATGCCAGGATTACGTTTTTGACTAGAAAGTCCAAGCTGCTTGATAAGGACTCCATGAAAGTGCTAGCTACTGCCCTCATTCAATGCCATTTTGACTATGCTAGTACTTCCTGGTTTGGGGGCTGATCTAAACTTATGAAGGGGAAGCTCCAGATAGCCCAGAATAAGTTGATCAGGGTAGTTTTGAAGGTGAGTCCATGTGCTCACATAGGCCGGAGCTGCTTTCAGGAACTAAACTGGCTGCCTGTTTCAGGAACTAAACTGGCTGCCTGTTGATGCTAGGGTGTCCCAGATTAGACTAGGTTTGGTTTGGTTTTATTTATGGTCCTGCGCCCATATATTTAAGTGATTACTTTCCTCGTGTTAGGGATGCACACAATCACAGCACCAGATCAGGTGTTGCTGATGTGTGCTTATACAGGTTCAGGAGTAATGCTGGGAAAGGTACTTTCTTGTATACTGGAGCCTCAGAATGGAATGAGTTGCCTCTGCCTATAAAAACAATGTCCTCTCTGGACAGCTTTAAAAATAAAGTAAAAATATGTTTGATGTCCTCTGTGCCCATATGAATAACCCCTATGATGTAACTGGAATGATGAGATAGATGTTCTTCTTTTATGTTTTTGTTTTATTATTTCACTGCCATACTGTGTTTGTCACGACTTCAACCGAGGCAGGCTCTCCTTCCCGTTCGGGTGGCGCTCGGCGGTCGTCGTCACCGGCCTACTAGCTGCCACTGACTCTTTTTCCTCCCCCTCCTTATGTGTTTATTTGTATCACCTGGTTTGGGGTAATTGGCAATTAGTGTGGCTTTATTAGCCAGCCAGATTGTATGCTTCTTTGTGCGGGATTGTTCGTCTGTTGCTGTGGATTTCGGGAGTGGGTTTTGTATTGTGTACTGGGTTTGTCTCCCGTGTTAGCAGACAGGTGTTTATGACACCCAGTAAGTCCGTGTTGGACATTTTGGTTTGCCGGTTAGGCATTAAATATCACCGCATTGAAGCTCTGCTGTTCCTGCGTCTGATTTCACACCCCACCGACACCCAGGTCGTTACAGTGTTCGATCTTGTATAGCCATCTTGTCTCAAGAGGACCACAATGGAAATAAGTCCCAGACTTTGTGTGTTATCCTCGATGATTTTATTCATGTGCATGTATGGCTTTTAAGTTTTATGTGTACTTGTTTTTTTTAAATGGTCGAATTAATAAACTAAACTAAACTAAACCAGGGGCACAACAGTTTGGAGTGTTTATCCAACTGAAAAAAAGACACAAATCTTTCCCATTCACCCTTTGAATGGTACACACACACACACACACACAATCCATGTCTAAATTGTCTCATGGCTTAAAATACCTTCTTTAACCTTTCTCCTTCACTTCATTTACACTGATTGAAGTGGATTTAACAAGTGACATCAATAAGGGATCACAACTTTCACCTAGATTCACCTGGTAAGTCTATGTTATAGAAAGAGCATGTTTTGTATACACAGTTTATTTCCCTTGATGGAGTGATGCTGAATGTAAAACATGGCTCAATTTACCCCACTCTCCCCTACTGTCATAAAACTACCATGGACTATTATAATATCTTCTTGTGAGATTATTTTAAAAACTAACCACTGATAAAAAAGTGCACTTGTGCCACGTTCGTTATAGCGATGAGACCAAAGCGCAGCGTGATTTGAATGCATCTTCTTTTAATAAAGAAAGAACACGGAACTATACAAAAACAACAAAATGAACGTGAAGCTATATAATCATAGTGCTGACACAAGCAACTAAACATAGACATAGATAATCACCCACGAAATACTCAAGGAATATGGCTGCCTAAATATGGTTCCCTATCAGAGACAACGATAAACAGCTGCCTCTAATTGAGAACCAATCTAGGCAACCATAGACATACAAAACCCCTAGACTGGTACCTACCCCATAAACATACAAAAACCCTAAACAGTACAAAAACATATAATCACCCATGTCACACCCTGACCTAACCAAAATAATAAAGAAAACAAAGAATACTAAGGTCAGGGCGTGACAACTTGTGAGTGCTTGTACAGGCTGTTGAAAGGCAATAGGCGTGGAGACTTGCACATAGTATAAGATTTATAATTTTATTCAAAAGTACTGATCTTAAAGGAGACTTATTCCCACAGATAAAGCCTGTCAAAAGCAAATCATCACTAAATAATTATCAAGTCCTCAAAAGGCTTTTTCATATCAAATCAAATCAAATTTTATTTGTCACATACACATGGTTAGCAGATGTTAATGCGAGTGTAGCGAAATGCTTGTGCTTCTAGTTCCGACAATGGAGTAATAACCAACAAGTAATCTAACCTAACAATTCCACAACTACTACCTTATACACACAAGTGTAAAGGGATAAAGAATATGTACATAAAGATATATGAATGAGTGATGGTACAGAACGGCATAGGCAAGATGCAGTAGATGGTATAGAGTACAGTCTATACATATGAGATGAGTACTGTAGGGTATGTAAACATAAAGTGGCATAGTTTAAAGTGGCTAGTGATACATGTATTACATAAAGATGGCAAGATGCAGTAGATGATATAGAGTACAGTATATACATATACATATGAGATGAGTAATGTAGGGTATGTAAACATTATATTAGGTGGCATTGTTTAAAGTGGCTAGTGATACATTTTTACATAATTTCCATCAATTCCCATTATTAAAGTGGCTGGAGTTGAGTCAGTATGTTGGCAGCGGCCACTAAATGTTAGTGGTGGCTGTTTAACAGTCTGATGGCCTTGAGATAGAAGCTGTTTTTCAGTCTCTCGGTCCCTGCTTTGATGCACCTGTACTGACCTCGCCTTCTGGATGATAGCGGGGTGAACAGGCAGTGGCTCGGGTGGTTGTTGTCCTTGATGATCTTTATGGCCTTCCTGTGACATCGGGTGGTGTAGGTGTCCTGGAGGGCAGGTAGTTTGCCCCCGGTGATGCGTTGTGCAGACCTCACTACCCTCTGGAGAGCCTTACGGTTGTGGGCGGAGCAGTTGCCGTACCAGGCGGTGATACAGCCCGACAGGATGCTCTCGATTGTGCATCTGTAGAAGTTTGTGAGTGCTTTTGGTAACAAGCCGAATTTCTTCAGCCTCCTGAGGTTGAAGAGGCGCTGCTGCGCCTTCTTCACAACGCTGTCTGTGTGGGTGGACCAATTCAGTTTGTCCGTGATGTGTACACCGAGGAACTTAAAACTTTCCACCTTCTCCACTACTGTCCCGTCGATGTGGATAGGGGCGTACTCCCTCTGCTGTTTCCTGAAGTCCACAATCATCTCCTTTGTTTTGTTGACGTTGAGTGTGAGGTTATTTTCCTGACACCTCACTCCGAGGGCCCTCACCTCCTCCCTGTAGGCCGTCTCGTCGTTGTTGGTAATCAAGCCTACCACTGTAGTGTCGTCAGCAAACATGATGATTGAGTTGGAGGCGTGCATGGCCACGCAGTTGTGGGTGAACAGGGAGTACAGGAGAGGGCTCAGAACGCACTCTTGTGGGGCCCCAGTGTTGAGGATCAGCGGGGTGGAGATGTTGTTACCTACCCTCACCACCTGGGGGCAGCCCGTCAAGAAGTCCAGGATCCAGTTGCACAGGGCGGGGTCGAGACCCAAGGTCTCGAGCTTGATGACGAGTTTGGAGGGTACTATGGTGTTAAATGCTGAGCTGTAGTCGATGAACAGCATTCTCACATAGGTATTCCTCTTGTCCAGATGGGTTAGGGCAGTGTGCAGTGTGGTTGCGATTGCGTCGTCTGTGGACCTATTGGGTCGGTAAGCAAATTGGAGTGGGTCTCGGGTGTCAGGTAGGGTGGAGGTGATATGGTCCTTGACTAGTCTCTCAAAGCACTTCATGATGACGGAAGTGAGTGCTACGGGGCGGTAGTCGTTTAGCTCAGTTACCTTAGCTTTCTTGGGAACAGGAACAATGGTGGCACTCTTGAAGCATGTGGGAACAGCAGACTGGGATAAGGATTGATTGAATATGTCCTTAAACACACCAGCCAGCTGGTCTGCGCATGCTCTGAGGACGCGGCTGGGAATGCCGTCTGGGCCTGCAGCCTTGCGAGGGTTAACACGTTTAAATGTTTTACTCACCTCGGCTGCAGTGAAGGAGAGCCCGCAGGTTTTGGTAGCGGGCCGTGTCAGTGGCACTGTATTGTCCTCAAAGGGAGCAAAAAAGTTATTTAGTCTGTCTGGGAGCAAGACATCCTGTTGATGGAAAAGGGACAATAGAGTATGTCAGGGTGACACTGACATACCAACACAATCTATGAGAATTCCTGCATAAATTAGGAGTATGCATTTACAGTATTATTTGGTACCCTGGAACTGCTGAAACACATATTGGATATCATATTTCAAAACCTGGCATTAAACAATGTATTTTTGATAGTTTTTGTTTTGAAACACTTGGAGGTCAAAATGTAAATTTTTTCTCCAGCAGTGCAGAGAAAATTACATTTACATGCCCTGACCTTCATCAAGCTCTGTTTCAGTTGACTTGCGCTGTCAGGCTCTTGCGATTCACAGTGTCCCTCAGTTTGAGGTGAAACATCATTGCTTGTGACAAAGAGCATATTCATCAATTGACCATAGCTGTCATGGTGAAACGATATATAGTTCCACATCAATGTCATGCATTTTGTACAGTAGCAATTGATGAAGAGGTAGGCCTACTCTGTACCCCTCGTTATGCCAAAGGCTTTTCCATTTACAGTATATCAAATGACGTAGGTCCCTGGTTTGTTTTAACAAACTGACCAATAAATAGTATAGGGGAGCACATTGTACAGTAGGCCTACAATGTCTCTTGAAACTGATCATATAGAACTGTACAGAAAACATTCAAGATCATAGCAGTGCCACAAAGAGATGAACTTATCATAAAACATTGAGTAATCATTAGTCAACATAAACACCAGTACCTCGTATTCTGTATTTTAATTGGTTTTTTATTTATTAATTTAGTTGTGTGTACAGTACAAAACATTAGGACCACCTTCCCAATGTTGAGTTGCACCCCGTTTCGTCAGGGCATGGAATCGTCAGGGTATGGACTCTACAATGTCAGGATTTGGCCAGGATTGTTCCGGTTTTGGTCACTAGATGCCTCCATTGTGCTTTTTTGACCCTTTTGTGTTCCCTTGTTTCCAGTTATTATTTGCACCTGTGCCTCGTTTCCCTTGAATATATTTAAACCCTTAGTTTTCCTCAGTTCTTTGCTCTGTGTTTGAATGTTAGCACCAAGCCCCAGCCATGCTGTGAACATTTGTTACTCCTGTTGGATTCTCTTGAGGTACTCTGGTTTTGTTCTCGTTCATTTATTTTTTGATTATTCTTTTGAGGTTTTTTCCCTGCTGTACTTACCACTTTGTGGATTTACCTTGTGACTTGGAGGATATACCTTTTTCTCTTGGAATTACTTTTGACGTTGTGGATTTATATTTTTTGCCTGAAGAACTTTCCTTTTTACTTTATTAAAACACCGTCTCAAGTACTGCTGTGTCTGCCTCATGTTCTGGGTTCATCCGACTATTAGTGGCTCAGTTTGCTAAGTGACTGTTTCTCACACCGGAGACCCGAGTTCGTAACCGTGTCCTGACATACAAGGTGTCGAAAGGTGTATTTTTACAATTTTCTATATTGTAGAATAATAGTGAAGACACCAAAACTATGAAATAACACATGTAGTAACCAAAAAAGTGTTAAACAAATCAAAATATATTTTAGATTCTTCAAAGTAGCCACCCTTTGTCTTGATCACAGCTTTGCACACTCTTGGCATTCTCTCAAACAGCTTCACCTGGATTGCTTTTCCAACAGTCTTGAAGGAGTTCCCACATATGAGTACTTGTTGGCTGCTTTTCCGTCACTCTGCGGTCCAATTCATCCCAAACCATCTCAATTGGGTTGAGGTTGGGTGATTGTGGAGGCCAGGTCATCTCATCCACCACTCCATCACTCTCATTCTTGGTCAAATAGCCCTTACACAGCCTAGAGGTGTGTTGTGTCATTGTCCTGTTAAAAAACAAATAATATTCCCACTAAGCGCAATCCAGATGCGATGGCGTATTGCTGCAGAATGCTGTGGTGGTTAAGTGTGCATTAAATTCTAAATAAATCCGTGTCACTAGCAAAGCACCCCCACACCATCACTCCTCCATGCTTCACGTTGGGAACCACACATGCGGAGATCAGCCGTTCATCTACTCTGCGTCTCACAAAGACACGGCGGTTAGAACCAACAATCTGAAATTTGGACTCATCAGACCAAAGGACATATTTCCACCGGTCTAATGTCCATTGCTCGTGTTTCTTGGCCCAAGCAAGTCTCTTCTTCTTACTGGTGTCCTTTAGTATCGGTTTCTTTGCAGCAATTCGACCACGAAGGCCTGATTCACGCAGTCTCCTCTGAACAGTTGATGTTGAGATGTGTCTGTTACTTGAACTCTGTGAAGCATTTATTTGGGCTGCAATTTCTGAGGCTGGTAACTCTAATGAACTTATCCTCTGCAGCAGAGGTAACTCTGGGTCTTCCTTTCCTGTGGCGGTCCTCATGAGAGCCAGTTTCATCATAGCGCTTGATGGTTTTTGCAAATGCATTTGAAGAAACTTTCAAAGGTCTTGACATTTTTCGACTTGTTCCATGTCCATGTCTTAACCCTCCTGTTGTGTTCGTTTCATGTTAATTAATTCTGTGTTCCCGGTCCAAAATGACCGCCCCATTATAGCTGATTATAAATCCATAATAATACATATATTATCACCTAATGTTGTTTTAGATCTTTTTATCAACTTAAGTTCTTGTGAACATTACACGTTTTGAACTTCTATTTGCTATTTATGGCCTATAGGCCTCATTGACCTGAGCTCATACAACTTGTTTTTGAGTAAAAAAATAATAATGTATGGATTATTTTGACTATAACAAATACTCAGATGAAACATATTGTGCTATTTATCAGACTACTTCGTGCCAAAGTTTAACAAGAAATATCTCCTCCTCACCAGTGTCATGATCAAGGATATGATCAAGAGCCTCACATACAGTCTATCGTTTGGTTGTTGTGCTGCCACAGAATGAATTATGAGCAAAGCCTCAAAAAAGCTTTATATACCAGAGCTGCGAGAAAAGTTTGTGAGAATGCCAACAGGTGTGGTTCCCATGGGGGAAAGATTCTATTGGGGAAAGGTTCCTGTGGGGGTTGCCATGGAAGCCAAGAAGGGGAGTGAGGTGTGTATGTGTGTGTGTGTGTGTGTGTGTGTGTGTGTGTACGTGCGTGCGTGCGTGTGCTCAAACACACATGCATGTGGGGGTCTGGGAGAGGAAGTGTGTCCATCTGATGAGTGGGCATGTGCCTGAACTCAATTTTATACATTGTTGACCGGGAACACCACAGGTGTACAAAAGTTAAATAAAAACCCCAAATTTTATGAAAATCAAAATGTATTTTGTTGTTCAGATGCCCTGTGTGGATAAAGTCATGGAACCTTATGCCAATCAGATTAAATTAAGTACATTTTTCAGAGAGAAAACTTGTAAGGAGGGTTAACCTTTCTCGCCCAGGGGCTAGCAGAACCCCCCCAACATTCCGCTGAAAAGGCGAAGGCGGAAAATATTTTTTTGAAATATGTAACTTTCACACATTAACAAGTCCAATACAGCAAATGAAAGATAAACATCTTGTTAATCTACCCATCGTGTCCGATTTTTAAAATGTTTTACAGCGAAAACACAACATATATTTATGTTAGATCACCACCAAATCCAAAAACAAATCCAGCCAAAGATAGTCACACAAAAGCAGAAATAGAGGTAAACTTAATCACTAACCTTTGATAGTCTTCATCAGATGACACTCATAGGACATCATGTTACACAATACATTTATGTTTTGTTCGATAATGTGCATATTTATATCCACAAATCTCGGTTTACATTGGCGCCATGTTCAGAAATGCCTCCAAAATATCAGGAGTAATTACAGAGCCACGTCAAATAACAGAAATACTCATCATAAACTTTGATGAAAGATACATGTTTTACATATAATTAAAGATTTAATGCAACCGCTGTGTCAGATAAAAAAAAAAAAACTTTTGTAAAAAGCACACCATGCAATAATCTGAGACGGCGCTCAGATTTAACAACATTTCTCCGCCATGTTGGAGTCAACAGAAATATGAAATGACATCATAAATATTCCCTTACCTTTGATTATCTTCATCAGAATGCAATGCCAGGAATCCTAGTTCCACAATAAATCGTTGTTTAGTTCGATAATGTCCATTACTTATGTCCAATTAGCAACTTTAGCTAGCATGTGTAGTTCACATGTCCAAACGCTGGCACCGGTCCAGGCGAACTCAGACGAAAACTTCAAAAAGTTATATTCGAGGTCGAATAAACTGGTCAAATTAAGTAGAGAATCAATCTTCAGGATGTTGTTATCATATATATCCAATAACGTTCCAACCGGAGCATTTCTTCATGTCTGTATAAGTAATGGCACACATGGCCATTCCATGACTAGCGCGCATGACCAGGAACTAGCGTTCTGCCAGACCACTGACTCAAATAGCTCCCATCTGGCCCCACATCACACTAGAGGCTTCATTCCACGTTCTACTGACTGTTGACATCTAGTGGAAGGCATAGGAAGTGCAAACAGATCCATATATTACAGGGAATTGAATAGGCGATGACTTTCACATTGACCCTTCTCAGAATTCTCACTTCCTGTTTGGAAGTTTGCCTGCCATATGAGTTATGTTATACTCACAGACATAATTCAAACAGTTTTAGAAACTTCAGAGTGTTTTCTATCCAATAGTAATAATAATATGCATATATTATCATCTGGGACAGAGTAGGAGGGAGTTCACTATGGGCACCAATTCATCCAAAAGTGAAAATGCTGCCCCCTATCCCAAACAGGTTAAAGTAATGATGGACTGTCGTTTATCTTTGCTTATTTAAGCTGTTCTTGCCATAATATGGACTTGGTCTTTTACCAAATAGGGCTATCTTCTGTATACCAACCCTACCTTGTCACAAAACAACTGATTGGCTCAAACGCATTAAAAAGGAAAGAAATTCCACAAATTCACTTTTAAGAAGGCACACCTATTAATTGAAATGCATTCCTGGTGACTACCTCATGAAGCTGGTTGAGAGAATGCCAAGAGTGTGCAAAGTTGTCATCAAGGCAAAGGGTGGCTACTTTGAATCTCAAATATAAAATATATTTTGATTTGTTTAGCACCTTTTTGGTTACTACATGATTCCATATATGTTATTTCATAGTTTTGATGCCTTCACTATTATTCTACAATGTAGAAAGTAGTAAAAATAAAGAAAAACCTTTGAATGAGTAGGTGTGTCCAAACTTTTGACTGGTAATGTAGTTTACTTAATAAAAATAAATTAATTAATGTTAATTTCCCCCTCCCGTAAATCGGCTCACTCTCACGCCTCGCTCCAGTTGTAGCCAGTCACTAAGCTACCTAAGATGCTAACTTATGTCAGTAGACTAAATGAGGAAGGCTTCAATAGAGGAATTGCAACATCTTGTTGCAGCCACTAACTTTAACATTAGAGAAATGGAAAGAGAGATGTTTTAGCTAAATTTGATGGAGTTGTCTTTGACAAAGCAGGAACCAAGTACACGGCTTGCTGCGGTTTAATCAAATAGGCTACAAGCGGCCCACTGGCCGACACTGTGCTGAGAAACATCACTTCCATTAAAACATCCTAAAGATTGATTCCATACATCGTTTGATATGTTTCTACGACCTGTAATGGAACTTTTAGAGTTTTTGTCTGGACCTAGTGCTCATGAAGATGGATTACTGGGCTGAACACGCTAACAACTAGTGGCTATTTGGACATAAACTATGGACTTTATGGAACAAATCAGTCATTTATTGGTGAACTGGGATCCCTGGGAGTGCATTCTGATGAAGATCATCAAAGGTAAGGGAATATTTATCATGTCATTTCTAACTTCTGTTGACTCCAACATGGCGGAAATTTCTTTGGCTGGATTTGGCTGGATTGGGCTCTGAGCGCCGTACTCAGATTATGCTTTTTCCGTAAAGTTTTTTGGAAATCTGACACAGCGGTTGCATTAAGGAGAAGTCTATCTTTAATTCTGCGAATAACACTTGTATCTGTTATCGATGTTTATTATGAGTATTTCTGGGATTTCTGTGGCTATCTGTAAAATCACCGGATGTTTTGGAATCAAAACATTACTGCACATAACGCGCCAATGTAAACTGAGATTTTTGAATATAAATATGCACATTATCGAACAAAACATACATGTATTGTGTAACATGATGTCCTATGAGTGTCATCTGATGAAGATCATCAAAGGTTAGTGATTCATTTTATCTATATTTCTGCTTTTTGTGACTCCTATCTTTGGTTGGAAAATGGCTGTGTTTTTTTTTTGACTTGGCTCTGAACTAACATAATCATATGTTGTGCTTTCTCTGTGAAGCCTTTTTGAAATCGGACACGATGGGTAGATTAACAAGATGTTTATCTTTCATTTGCTGTATTGGACTTGTTAATGTGTGAAAGGTACATATTTCAAAAAAATATTTTTGAATTTCCCGCGCTGCCTTTTCAGCGGAATGTTGTCGAGGGGTTCAGCTAGCGGAACGCCTGCGCTAGGAAGGTTAAATGGCTAACAACTACTGCTCTCTCTCTCCAACACACGATCTACACTGACTCTATGCCCATCCATAGGTCTCTACCCACTCAGACACAACCTATGCTGCTGCTACAATGTTTATTGATTAGATTGATTACTTACTCCTGCACATTGAATAAGGTACGGGCACTGACTTGTATATAATTGCATTCTCATGTTCTCATGTTTCTTATTTTGGTTTCATTGCGTTAAGACACTCCAGGACCGAACTTCAGAAAATACTGGACATATACTTTATCATTGTTCTATCCATAAAATACAAAAAACATATAAGTAAACTTATTTTTTTGCGCATATTTCCAAAGCAAATGTTATCTCAACAATTCTGTTTATAGAAGTCTGAAGAATTAGGATAGCCACACAATATTTGAAGTTGAGAAAAAGTTTTTGCATGTGGGAAGAGTGAGACTTTTGGGAAATGGCAATTAAAGACAATTACACAGAATTTTGACTACAATCGCCAAACGCCTATTTAGACCCAATCACGATCTCTTCAAAGTAAGTTACTACATACACTCCGGTCAAAAGCTTTAGAACACCTACTCATTCAAGTGTTTTTCTTTATTTTTTACTGTTTTCTACATTGTAGGCTAATAGTGAAGACATCAACACAAATAAGGAATCATGTAGTAACCAAAAAAGTGTTAAACAAATCAAAATACATTTTATATTTGAGGTTTTTCAAATAGCCACCCTTTGCCTTGATGACAGCTTTGCACACTCTTGGCATTCTCTCAACCAGCTTCATGAGGTAGTCACCTGGAAGTCATTTCAATTAACAGGTGTGCCTTGTTAAAAGTTCATTTGTGGAATTTCTTTCCTTCTTAATGCGTTTGAGCCAATCAGTTGTGTTGTGACAAGGTGTGTGTGTGTGTGTGGGGGGGGGGGGGGGGGGGGGGGTATACAGAAGATTGCCTTATTTGTAAAAGACCAAGTCCATATTATGGCAAGAACAGCTTAAATAAGCAAAGAGAAACGACAGTCCATCATTACTTTAAGACATGAAGTTCAAGAAACAGACACATCTCAACATCAACTGTTTAGAAGAGACTGTGTGAATCAGGCCTTCATGGTCGAATTGCTGCAAAGAACCCACAACTAAAGGACACCAATAAGAAGAAGAGACTTGCTTTGGCCAAGAAACACGAGCAATGGACATTAGACCGGTGCAGCGATACACCATCCCATCTGGGTTGGGCTTAGTGGGACTATCATTTGTTTTTCAACAGGACAATGACCAAACACACATCCAGGCTGTGCAATTGCTATTTTATCAAGAAGGAGAGGGATGTAGTGCTGCATCAGATGACCTGGCCTCCACAATCCTCCGACCTCAAACAAATTGAGATGTTTGGGATGAGTCGGACCGCAGAGTGATGAGCTCAGCATATGTGGGAACTCCTTCAAGACTGTTGGAAAATCATTCCAGGTGAAGCTGGTTGAGAGAATGCCAAGAGTGTGCAAAGCTGTCATCAAGGCAAAAGGTGGCTATTTGAAGAATCTCAAATATAAAATATATTTTGATTTGTTTAACACTTGTTTTGGTTACTACGTGATTCCATATGTGTTATTTCATAGTTTTGATGTCTTCCCTATTATTCTACAATGTAAAAAATAGTAAAAATAAGGAAAAACCCTTGAATGAGTAGTTGTTATAAACTTCTGACAGTAGTGTATAGTCCAGTTTGTAACATTTTCTATAAAATGGGCTTTTAAATAATGTATGATTGCATGTAGTGAGCCTTGCATTTATGGATTTATGACCATTTGAATGTGGTTAAAATTCATAGTATTACAGATCTGACTACACCTGTGCTGCCGCCTCCTGGACAGACATGACTACCGTGCGCGTGCAGTGGCTGTAGTATAAACGAACAAGCAGTTTATGAGCCACACTCAAAGCTAGAGTTCCGCGCAAAGGGATCGGGATGGCAAGGAGACTATCGCACCACGTCGTCCTCCTCCTGGGGCTCTTGCTGACAGGGACCGCTACAGTCCGGGCAAACAGAGGGGGAGCAATGCTTGAAGAGGAGAGGGAGAAGCAAAACGACGAGAGCCATTGTGAAGTTAAAACCGTTACCGTTTCTACGCTTCCTGTACTCCGAGAGAATGAGTTCAGTTTCACCGGCGTTGGCTCGGGGAGCGTGGCTGGAGGAGGAGGGGAGTCCCGGCTCCTTTTATTCGTTAGAACAGACCTACCTGGAAGAATTTCCGTTATGGATGATCTCGACAACACCGCTCTCCCATACTTCACACTGGGTAAGAACATTGTAATGTTACTGTATGATCACTGTCCCCCATTACGCAATGCTATCCGTTACCAGCTTTGAATTGGCTGGCATGTGCCTGGCCGGTGGTAGGTTATATTACCGAATTACAGCAATTGTTTCCGTACATTCTCTTTAAATATTTATTCTACACTGTGAAGCGTAATCTAAGGTTGAAAATAATGGCATCTTAACATGCAAACCCAAGCAGAGACGTGTGGGCTAATCAAGGGGAAGAGCAAGTAAAACAGTGTTGCAAACTTATACTGTAACTGGACACCACTCGTGTAATAAAAAACGCAAAAACCAAGTCAACGCTGTACTCGTTTGCTGTACACACACTCTCTCTCTCTCTCTCTCTCTCTCTCTCTCTCTCTCTCTCCTCTCTCACACACACTAATTAGGTCTCTCTTGTGTCCTATGACAAATTATGACTGTGTCATATGCATAGCCTTAAGTAGCATGCAGTAAGGGAATGCATGGATTGCAATTTAGCCATGCAAATCCTCATGAAATTGGTATTTTGTCTTTTATCAACACATTATTCATAGCAAATACTAGGATGAATGCAGTTTTGAAGGAAGTGTGATTAAGAAATGCATAATAATGTAAGATTGCTACAATGTCATCATTTTGTCATTGCAGTTTGCAAGAGTTTGGGCGATGGCCCACATATGAGGTTGACTCTGCCTTGCATCCAATGAGTAGTGTTCCATTTCTGTCAATCTCTTTGGCTGCGCTTACACAGGCAGCCCAATTCAGATCATTTTTTTCACTAATTAGTCTTTTGATTAATCAGATCAGCTCTGAAAAATATCTGCTGTGAAAAGGTCCGATGTGATTGGTCAAAATACCAATTAGTGGAAAAATGATCAGCATTAGGCTGCCTGTGTAAACGTAGCCTTTTTAGGACAGCGGTCTTGGACCATAGTTGTCAATCTTCAGGTCACATACACATAGTGAATCCTATAAGCCAAACATTAACACGTCCCACCCAATGAAGTAATATACACTGAGTGTACGAAATATTAGGAACACCTGTCTAATATTGAGTTGCACCCCCTTTTGCCCTCAGAACAGCCTCAATTTTTGGGGGCATGGACTCTACAATGTGTCGAAAGCATTCCACAGGGTTGCTTGCCCATGTTGCCTCCAATCCTTCCCACAGTTGTGTCAAGTTGGCTGGATGTCCTTTGGGTTGTTGACCGTTCTTGATACACACGGGAATCTGTTGAGTGTGAAAACCCCAGCAGTGTTGCAGTTCTTGACACACTCAAACCAGTGAGCATGGCACCTACTACCATACTTCGTTGAAAGGCACTTAAATATTTGGTCTTGCCCTTTCACCCTCTGAAGGACACACACACACACAATATATGTCTCAATTGTCTCAAGGCTTAAAAATCATTCTTTAACCTGTCTCCTTCCATTCATCTAGACTGATTGAAGTGGATTTAACAAGTGACATCAATAAAGGGTCATAGCTTTCACCTGGATTCACCTGGTCAGTCTATGACTGTCGACTGTAGGCTGTGTTATTGCAATGTGAAAGCAAACAGCAAGGTTGTTTTATATTCACATTCAGAGGTAGTAGTCATCTATTGTATGTGTGTAGGGCAACAAACTGTGACAAACTGGTTGATATGTACAACAGTGCCCTGCCAGAGAATCTCAAGCTGCATCCTGGCTCGTAGGGAGATAAAAGATCAGCGATATAGGTTGGGGCTAAACCAAGCCTAGACTTAAATGTGATTAATAAAACATTTAAACACACACAGATTGAAACACACACAGATTTAAATGTTTAATTATTCACATTTAAGTCTAGTCATGGTTTAGCCCCATCCTATATCTCTGATATTTTACCTCCCTACGAGCCAGGACACAGCATGAGATCCTCTGGCAGGCCACTGTAGACCATTTCAAAGACTAGGTTAAAAACAAAAGGAGATCAGGCATTTTCCATTAGGGCCCCTAGAATTTGGAATGGTCTGCAAGAGGAGATCAGGTTTGCTGATTCAGTGCCTCTTTTTAAATCCATGCTGAAGACACACTTTCATAAAGATGATTTTAATGTATGATAATTAGCTATATTTTTTAATCTTCCTTTTTCCTGTCTTTGTTTCTTTGTTTGTACTTTTATTTTAGGATTTGAAGCACTTTGTTACTTGTATTGAAAAGCGCTATACAAATAAAGTTATTATTATTATTCCCTAAGTTTATGAATCATATGGGAGCTAATTTACCTGAAACAGAACTGTTCTGGTTCATACAATCGCAAAGATTCATACCGTACATTTTTTACTTGAACCGTGCACAAAAATTGGATAGTATAGTAACCCGGACGTGTTGTGGAACATCTCTCTCTCTCTCTCTCTCTCTCTCTCTTTCTCTCTCGTGCTCTCTCTCAACAACCAAGTCAACATTAGTCACCATTTGCTGCATTTGCGATCTCTCTGTCTCCCTCTGTTTCTCAGCAGCATTGAGACTGCAGACTAAACAGACTGTAGGGTCTGGAGCATAAGCTTGTAAATCGCTTTCTTTTCCCATTACGGACATGCATCGACTCTTGAGTTAGGACTCTGTGTCCTCCCATTCAGCCCACCAGCAAATTTGCTGCGCTCTCGCCATGACTGCTCTTTGTATAGGGGGAGGAGATGGATTTCGTCAGGTCTTGATTTAAGTTAGTATAGAAGCTCGATCACTGGGCTGCCTTGCTGCCTGGCTGGGACAGCCAAAGGGGACTCCAAGGTTATTTGTAGGAAATGTATAGTAACTGTATCCAAACTGACAGTTGATATCCACTTTCACAATAGTATGTCCAGGTTTTCATGTTGAACTAAAGGGCCCTTCTCAGTATGACAAGTCAACATGAAGATAGCCATACAGTACAGTGATATTTTGTGTCAACACTGTCCTTTTTCCCATGTGGTGGTATTCCTGACAGTTTGTACTTTCTAAAATAACAACAATTTGTTGACGCCACAGGATGATACCAAGCCTTAGGCCTTACTGCACACAGATTAACACAATATGAAACCCAGACAGAGCCACAGATAGAGACATGGAGACAAACACACAAACGCCAGAATAGTGGGACTCCACTCGGCCCCCTCAGTTTCCTTCTCTGTATTTGAATTTATCAGTGGAATATGGAGGTAGCAGGCAGCCCTAGAGACTGGAGGGGGAGTGTTTAACTGACCGGTCTGTCAGATACTCACCCCCCTGGCCACAGGGCCCAGTCGTGATTTATTACCACAAGTGTCACTGAGAATGGATGAGCATAGAGGGCAGAGAGGAAAAAGGACAAAGTGGAATCCCTCCCTTTATTTTGTCTCCGAACATGATGTGTTCGAGCATGATTTGAAAGCAGGTCGACACACCAGACGTATTTCATATGCAGCGACCACTGCTCTGCTCTGTGTTGGCCTCTGCTAGATGGTGCATATTGTTATGCTTGAGTGTTTTTGGTTAGATCTGTGTGTGGGTGTGTTTGTGTATGCAGTTTTAAGTTTCCTGAAAGGTTATGTTTCATTCACCTTATGTACTTCTTTACTTGCAAATCTAGATGATGATTTCTACTCAATTTTAGAGATACTTGGATTCAAAGGAAATAAATGTGTTCAGTACTGTACTTGTCTGATTTCTTAAACACCTCATTACCAGCTAACCTTATAAAACATTGAGGCACCTAGTGGAAGAGCAAAAGCTCAAATCTAATTCTCCTTTATCTTCTCTGTCCATCGCCCATCCCAGACGACTGAGCAGTAGACATCTACACTGTTTCCTTTCCAGCACTCATCATGTTTCTGTATGCCATCTTATCACACTATTGGCTTGTCCTCACCAGGCCTTCTCTCTCTCTCTCTCTCTCTCTCTCTTTCTCTTTCTCTCTCTTTCTCTCTCTCTCGCTCTCTCTCGCTCTCTCTCGCTCTCTCTCGCTCTCTCTCGCTCTCTCTCGCTCTCTCTCTCTCTCTCGCTCTCTCTCTCTCTCTCTCTCTCCCCCAGACAGCAAACCTGTCTGGCAGATAGGAGATTGAAAGCAACAGTGGAGGGTAAGAGGAGGGAAAAAATAAATAGCAAAAACAAGTTGGCCCCAGAGGGGTATATACCCTGTGGCCCAGAGTGCTGTACATCTCAATACATTGTATTGGTCCCGTGTGGCTCAGTTGGTAGAGCATGGCGCTTGCAACGCCAGGGTTGTGGGTTCATTCCCCACGGGGGGACCAGGATGAATATGTATGAACTTTCCAATTTGTAAGTCGCTCTGGATAAGAGCGTCTGCTAAATGACTTAAATGATGTAAATGTAAATCTCAATGTTGGGGTAAGGGCACATCGTGGAGCTAAGATCGGATCTGCCATGAGTCCCTGGATTTGTTCCATTTTGGGTTTGTGATCAGAATGTTCTCCATCTGTAGCTTGGTGTTACTCATTGTCTTTGAAGATAAGAAAACATGTCAAATACAGTAGGGGCAATGTCTTATGTCAGTCAAAGGATTAGCATTGTTTAACAATGACATCACCTATCATTACTGAGGGTACAGTTGCCTGAGGTATTGTATTTGTAGGCTGTCAAGTTCTGTTTGCTTTTCTTCAGTTCTGTGTAACCTCTGGCCGGTATTCTAGCTACACCGAAGGTACATTCTGATTGTCATTACTGACTATCACTCTTGGTAATAGCCTTATATAAAAAGCCCTTCCCCTTATTATGAGCAAATGCTTCTTTGTTCCTCACCTGAACACAGGAAAGGTTATGGGTGTTTTTGACTAATTAGTAGCCAGGACAAACATATTTTCACGATGTCAGTAATATCATCAAAAAAAAAAAATCATAGCAAATTCTTTGGCTCATTCGGTAGTTTTACCTGATAAAGTGTTTAAAAAAATTAAAGTACCATTTACATTCCTAGAACATACACTACCTTTCAAAAGTTTGGGGTTGCTTAGAAATGTTCTTGTTTTTGAAAGAAAACAACACTTTTTGTCCGTTAAAATAACATCAAATTGTACAGAAATACAGTGTAGACATTGTTAATGTTGTAAATGACTATTGTAGCTGGAAGCTGCAGATTCTTTATGGAAAATCAACATAGGCGTACAGAGGCCCATTATCAGCAACCATCACTCCTGTGTTCCAATGGCACGTTGTGTTAGCTAATCCAAGTTTATAATTTTAAAAGGCTAATTGATCAATAGAAAACTATTTTCCAATTTTGTTAGCGCAGCTGAAAACTGTTGTTCTGAATAAAGAACCAATAAAACTGGCCTTCTTTAGACTAATTGAGTATCCGGGCTAGCATCAGAATTTGTGGGTTTGATTACAGGCTCAAAATGGCAAACAAGGACATTTCTAAGTGACCCCAAACCTTTGAACGGTAGTTTACACTGAAAATGATACTGTTGATATTTCCTGTTGTCTTTTTGATTCATGGCCGAGTGTCAATACACCGGTTTTAAAATTCATAATCAATATGCTGAAATAAGTCATGATAGACCATTACATAAAAGTTAGTCCCTATACACATGTCACGCTTGTGTTCAGATAACTTGTAAATTAGTACCTTATAAGCTGCACACGCACCAGACTGGAATTGATAAGCTTGTTCTACTGTAATCAGTAGCGCGTGCAAATTAATCACTCACATCGATATTGTATTGAAATCAATGTAACTGGGACAATAACTTAGTGGGGCAAAAAAGTATTTAGTCAGCCACCAATTGTGCAAGTTCTCCCACTTAAAAAGATGAGAGAGGCCTGTAATTTTCATCATAGGTACACTTCAACTATGACAGACAAAATGAGAAAAGAAATCCAGGAAATCACATTGTAGGATTTTTTATGAATTTATTTGCAGATTTCCTGATCCACCTCTATGCAGACGACACCATTCTGTATACTTCTGGCCCTTCCTTGGACACTGTGCTAACTAACCTCCAAACGAGCTTCAATGCCATACAACACTCCTTCCGTGGCCTCCAACTGCTCTTAAACGCTAGTAAAACCAAATGCATGCTTTTCAACCGTTCGCTGTCGGCACCCACCCGCCCGACTAGCATCACCACCCAGGAACGGTTCCGACCTAGAATATGTGGACAACTACTTGTCTTTGTGCAAGGAGGAGCACTGCCAGAGCCCTGCAAAATGACCTCCAGCAGGCCACAAATGTGCATGTGTCAGCATATGGTCTCACAAGGGGTCTGAGGATCTCATCTCGGTACCTAATGGCAGTCAGGCTACCTCTGGCGAGCACATGGAGGGCTGTGCGGCCCCACAGAGAAATGCCACCCCACACCATGACTGACCCATCGCCAAACCGGTCATGCTGGAGGATGTTGCAGGCAGCAGAACGTTCTCCACGGCGTCTCCAGACTCTGTCACGTCTGTCACATGTGCTCATGTGCTCAGTGTGAACCTGCTTTCATCTGTGAAGAGCACAGGGCGCCAGTGGCGAATTTGCCAATCTTGGTGTTCTCTGGCAAATGCCAAACGTCCTGCACGGTGTTGGGCTGTAAGCACAACCCCTACCTGTGGACGTCGGGCCCTCCTACCACCCTCATGGAGTCTGTTTCTGACCGTTTAAGCAGACACATGCACATTTGTGGCCTGCTGGAGGTCATTTTGCAGGGCTCTGGCAGTGCTCCTCCTTGCACAAAGGCGGAGGTAGCGGTCCTGCTGCTGGGTTGTTGCCCTCCTACGTCCTCCTCCACGTCTCCTGATGTACTGGCCTGTCTCCTGATAGCGCCTCCATGCTCTGGACACTACGCTGACAGACACAGCAAACCTTCTTGCCACAGCTCGCATTGATGTGCCATCCTGGATGAGCTGCACTACCTGAGCCACTTGTGTGGGTTGTAGACTCCGTCTCATGCTACCACTAGAGTGAAAGCACCGCCAGCATTCAAAAGTGACCAAAACATCAGCCAGGAAGCATAGGAACTGAGAAGTGGTCTGTGGTCACCACCTGCAGAACCACTCCTTTATTGGGGGTGTCTTGCTAATTGCCTATAATTTCCACCTTTTGTCTATTCCATTTGCACAACAGCATGTGAAATTTATTGTCAATCAGTGTTGCTTCCTAAGTGGACAGTTTGGTTTCACAGAAGTGTGATTGACTTGGAGTTACATTGTGTTGTTTAAGTGTTCCCTTTATTTTTTTAAGCAGTGTATAAATACCTAGGTGTCTGGCTAGACTGTAAACTCTCCTTCCAGACTCATATTAAACATCTCCAATCCAAAATCAAATCTAGAATCGGCTTTCTATTTCGCAACAAAGCCTCCTTCACTCACGCCGCCAAACTTACCCTAGTAAAGCTGACTATCCTACCGATCCTCGACTTCAGCGATGTCATCTACAAAATAGCTTACAATACTCTATTCAGCAAACTGGATGCAGTCTATCACAGTGCCATCCGTTTTGTTACCAAATCCCCTTATACCACCCACCACTGCGACCTGTATGCTCTAGTCGGCTGGCCCTCGCTACGTATTCGTCGCCAGGTGTCTGGCTAGACTGTAAACTCTCCTTCCAGACTCATATTAAACATCTCCAATCCAAAATCAAATCTAGAATCGGCTTTCTATTTCGCAACAAAGCCTCCTTCACTCACGCCGCCAAACTTACCCTAGTAAAGCTGACTATCCTACCGATCCTCGACTTCGGCGATGTCATCTACAAAATAGCTTACAATACTCTACTCAGCAAACTGGATGCAGTCTATCACAGTGCCATCCGTTTTGTTACCAAATCCCCTTATACCACCCACCACTGCGACCTGTATGCTCTAGTCGGCTGGCCCTCGCTACGTATTCGTCGCCAGACCCACTGGCTCCAGGTCATCTATAAGTCTATGCTAGTTAAAGCTTATCTCAGTTCACTGGTCACGATAACAACACCCACCCGTAGCACACGTTCCAGAAAGTATATCTCACTGATCATCCCCAAAGCCAACACCTCATTTAGCCGCCTTTCCTTTCAGTTCTCTGCTGCCAGTGACTGGAACGAATTGCAAAAATCGCTGAAGTTGGAGACTTTTATTTCCCTCACCAACTTTAAACATCAACTGTCTGAGCAGCTAACCGATCGCTGCAGCTGTACATAGTCCATCTGTCAATAGCCCACCCAATCTACCTACCTCATCCCCATACTGTTTTTATTTTATTTACTTTTCTACTCTTTTGCACACCAGTATCTCTACTTGCACATCATCATCTGCTCATTTATCACTCCAGTGTTAATCTGCTAAATTGTAATTATTCGCTCCTATGGCCTATTTATTGCCTACCTCCTCATGCGTTTTGCACACACTGTACATAGACTTTATTTTTTCTACTGTGTCATTGACTTGTTTATTGTGTTATTGGCTTGTTTATTGTTTATTCCATGTGTAACTCTGTGTTGTTGTCTGTGTCACACTGCTTTGCTTTGTCTTGGCCAGGTCACAGTTGCAAATGAGAACTTGTTCTCAGCTAGCCTACCTGGTTAAATAAAGGTGAAATAAAATACATTTAAAAAAATGAAGGAATTGTGGTCAGCTTGTGTTGGTAATGGAGTGTGTTACAGGAAGCAGCGCTCGCTGGTGTCACTGGCCAGTTGTGGTTGGCGTTCAAATCTGGATCAGCTGGTTCTTTAGGCTATGTTGCAGTGTTTGTTGTTGGCACCATTGTACCATCTCATCACATGTTGGTAGCAGTGTTAGTTTCCTAATTTTGTATTGTACCTCAAACTGTTGTTCGTTCCTTTCTCTGTCCATCTATCAAAACAATTATCTGCATTGATCTGACATTTATCTTGAAATCAGCTATTTGTCAGATGTCTATAATAGCTTAATATAAGCATAGCTTAACAGTAGGGAAAGCTTACATTTTCTCTATGTGTACAGAGACGCCAAGCAAACCCTATCTGAATGTCATCTAAAACATTGTGCTCATCTCTGAGTTGTTTTAACTGCACTTGTCCAATGACTACTGAGTGTGCTATGTCAATGTACATATTGAGTTCCTTTCTTCCAGTGTCCCTGCTTTCAACTGTTTTACATTTGTGTTGCATTGCTCATGTGTTTGCTGCTGACAAGATGTCTATTTGCTGTTGGGTAATCTGACTGGAGAAAAACAAATGAGTCAATGTGCAAATGGGATAAAATTGCCAGCTATTTCTGCATTTAGATTAGCATAACATTAGTTTGAAATACTGCTTTGTGTGACTGAGGCCAGAATTCAGTCGTAACATATTGAGATATGGCGTAGGAGTAGACTTTGTAGGAGTAGAGAAGACTTTGTTCCCTTTCGTCACCAGTCAGTTGCTGTGCAGCTAAAACTTTGTTCCACATCCAATCATAGGGTTATACGACTGTCAGAAAATATGTAACTGACACTCAATCACATTAGACATACAGTATAAACTCACACTAATGATAGGCTATAGACTGAGAAGTACTGTATAGGCTAGAACTAATGACAGGTTGCCTGTGTACTAATCAGGTACCATTGTGTCCATCTGTATTTCACAAAGAGAGGCTCTTCTCCGTCCCTGCTCTGAATGCTTCCAGAGGTTCAGTGACAGCCCCAGGGATGGAGCAGTATAGATCGTCTTCCTGTCTCCTCCTATCTTGTTTTTGTTTGGTGTCAATTGAAACCAGGAGTCCATGTTATTATCTTGACATCAACAGAGAAATAAAAGGCGAACCAATCTTTCTTCTCCTCCCTCGCTGGATGAGTCCAATACTGACAGTCAGTCCTTTGATAGATTTCTGTTGGGCTTTGTTGCCGCGGTTTTCATATAATGTAGTGCCGCTATCCCGCTGTAATCGTCTCTCTCCAAGACCCGATCGGTTTCACGCTTCTGTTTTTATGGCCAACTTTCAGATTCACAGTAAGTAACTTATCTTTTTCACTTCTTACTCTGGATTATTTCAGAAACAGGCAGAGTGGTACATCTACTCTATCCGAGTGTATTCTATGAACCAATTCCCCAAAGACTTATAAACTTTCTATATACATTTTATAGAGCTGTGCAGTCTGTGGTAAGTAAATGCATATTAACATGACACTGATTTATACAAGTCATTCAATTTAGTTACTCAGCTTGCTCTTTGGTCTGTTCTGGTGTACCCTGCCACTCAATGTGGTGACTTCCTAATGGAAGCCCTCTTAAAACAAAAACATTTTGGCAATAGAAGCCAAGGGATAAGGACATGATGTGGAGTAGAGGGGGGGAAGGCGGTGGGCTGGGCTGAATTCTGTCACTTTGCATTAAGAGGCTCTATGTAGGGTGTCGGTCCTCAAACAAGATGTTGAATAGTTTAAATGGTGCTTGTACTGTGTTTTGGATTTCCTCTAAAGTACTATCACTGCTGCAATGCCAATTTGATTTGGGATATGACAAAATACTGCTTTTCAGATAACAAAAGACAAACCTGAGTGGGAGACAGAGAGCAGAGTACGGAGAGGGGTTCGGGCTTTTGGGGGTGGGGTTTAGAACTTAAAAGGTAAATGGATAAAAAAATTATGAAAACGCAATTAACAGTAAAACCGAGGATTAACAGGTCCTCATTTCATTACTTGGGAGGTTTATAAATTAATGGCAATATGTGGCTTCAACGCAAAGTCATCCAAGAATTTGATTGACCATGGCACAGATTGAAGCCTGCACTTGAAATGTACAGTACTATTAAACCCACTGACTTGTCCTCCATCGATGCCATTTGATTAGGATTATTGCTTTCTTATTCCTATAACGCTTTGTATATTTATTTCACCCAAAATCAGTCCTCGGCAGGCAGATTGAATTGCCAGTTGTCTGCAGCTTGGAATAATGTGATACGCATGACTGTGTCAGGTGATTGAGTTTTAACGAAGTCAACTTCATTTGTTTCTGCTCTCCTCGCCTCCTTTGCCCTAGACCTGATGCTCTCGCATGTTGATAAAGCCAAACTGGAATGCTGGGGGTAAAATGCCCCCTAGTCTCCTAGTAGCCCTTCTATAGCTGAAATATATAAGGCCTGTCGAACATGATAAACTGGCAATAAAAGGCCAGAGCTGGAGACAGAGAAAGAGACAGCCCCTGCTATAACACATCCAACCGGCCTTGGCATGGGAAGCGGACACCTCTGCCAGTCTGCAGCCGTCCTTCCGTCCCCCTGCTGATGCCAGGCCTGCAGTGTTTCCTGTGCCACTCTGCCTGGGAGTCGAATATCCTCACAGACTGCTGTGTCAGTGGCACCTCGCCACATGCCGTCATCACAAGCTGCTTCTTCTAAATAGCAGAGCATGCCACTCTTTCTTTTATATTGTCAGTTTTTCAAATGTTAATGGCAACGTTCCTCTGTAATCACAGTGCCTTCAGAAAGTATTCATACCACTTGACTTATTCCACATTTTGTTGTGTTGCAGTCTGAATTCAAAATGGATTAAATAGATTTTTTTCTGTCACCCATCTAAACACAATACCCCATAATGACAAAGTATTTTTTTTGCAAATGTATTGAAAATGAAATACACAAGTATTCACACAGCTGAGTCAATACTTTGTAGAAGCACCTTTGGCGACAATTACAGCTGTGAGTCTTTCTGGGTAAGTCTCTAAGAGCTTTGCACACCTGGATTTTCCAATATTTTCACATTATTCTTTTTTAAATTGTTCAAGCTGTGTCAAGTTGATTGTTGATCACTGCTAGACAGCCATTTTCAAGTCTTGCCATAGATTTTCAAGCTGATTTAAGTCAAAACTGTAGCTAGGCCACTCAAGAATATTCAATGTCATCTTGGTAAGAACCTCCAGTGTATATTTGTCCTTGTGTTTTAGATGATTGTCCTGCTGAAAGGTGAATTTGTCTCCTAGTGTCTGAACCAGGTTTTCCTCCACAATTTTGCCTGTGCTTATAGCTTTATTCTCTTTTTTTTATCCTGAAAAACTCCACAGTCCTTGGCGTTGACAATATTTTTTCATTTTTGGCTGGTAATAGGGGTTGCAACAATGGCGGAAGATAGTTTTAGAAAGAGAGGGTCCAGATTGTCTAGCCCAGCTGATTTGTACGGGTCCAGGTTTTGCAGCTCTTTCAGAACATCTGCTATCTGGATTTGGGTGAAGGAGAAGCTGGGGAGGCTTGGGGGGCGGGGGGGAGCGAAGCTGTTGGCCAGGGTTGGAGTAGCCAGGAGGAAGGCAGGTCTGTCTCCCGAATCTCTGCATACCAACGTGACAGAATAATCGACCATTAAGGGAGACAGCGGGAATGGCCCGTCAGACAACGCTGCGACTGGTCCGTCCGGCGGCGCCGCAACTTCGGCAGCTGCAACTGGGTCGTCATACGTCGCCACAACGGGTCCGTCCGACGACGCAACTTCAGCAGCTACAACTGGCCCGTCCGACGCTGCCGCAACCGGTCTGTCCGACGCCACTGCTACTGGTCCGTCCGCCGCCGCCGCAACTTCGGCAGCAGCAACTGGCCCGTCCAACAACGACGCATCTTCGGCAGCTGCATCGGGTCCTGATCGACCCGCACTGCGTTCCTGTGATCGTCCTCGAGGCCGATGTCGTTGCGCTGCTAGTGCAGTGCGTCAGGTGGGGGGGGGGGTACTGTCACGGATCCCTCCGGAACTTTAATTACGCACACCTGTCCCCTATTCCCACTGATTGGTACTTGTATAAGTGTGCCCTTTGGTTTCCATTGGGCTGTCGATTATTGTTACATTGTCCATTGGTGCGTGTGAGTACCTGTGCTGTGTGTTTTGGCTTTCGTGCCATTGTGGATTGCGCAGATGATTACGGGTCTCGTCCCTTGTGTTAATTATTGTGCGTGTGTGTTATTTATTCGAGGTACTCCTCGCTCTTTTGTTTGGGTTTCTACCCTATGTTTTGTTACGTGTTTGTTTGGTCTTCGTCCCTGTGCCTTTACACCGCATGCCGTAATTTGGGCTTAATAAAAAAAACTATTACGCATTCCTGCGCCTGTCTCCCGAATAATTTATGCCAGCGTGACAATAACAAATTAGTTGAATACTTATTGACTCAAGACATTTTAGCTTTACATTTTCTACAAACAAAATTCCAGTGACAAATCTCAATTGATTAAATGTTTAATTTAGGCTGTAACACAACAACATTTGGAAAAAGAAAAGGGCTGTGAATACTTTCTGGAGGCACTGTATATACTTACTCTTTTTTTCCCTATAGTCTTTTTTTGAAGTAGCTACTCTCATCTAAGGACATTCATTTTCAGCCTATGAAAAAACCTGGTATTTTATTCTGTTTGAGTCTTTTTTGGTTGTTAGAGTAGCTTTCATTTCTCTGAAAAGCCAATGGCACCAGGAAAAAAAGGCCAATCCAACTTTACAGGATTAGGAGGAAATGAGAAATTAAAGTGGAATAGAAAATAGCGCTTTGCCAAAAGCAATAATCTTACATAACACCATTTCAGATGATTACTTTTACAATTACATATAGATTCACAGATTTTTCTTTCTCCCGTTTGCAATTACATATAGCCTGCTATTCGGCTTCAAAACTGAACATATTCTGTCATTTTTTTTAATAAAGCCCATTAGATAAGCATAAGATCCAGTATGTTTCCAGCATCCAGTATTTTCATAGTTTATTTTTGTCATAGACGATAATAATCCTAATCCTTTTGAAGTTAGATTTTGTCTAGACAACAAAGTAACCACGAATAAACAACATACATTTCGGATAGAGCATACACTGTATTAGTACACCATCAGCTTCACCACACCATAAGTATGGACAGTTAGCTAGACAATGTCTCATGTTGAATAAAGTATGGGCTTTCCACCAGAATCAAAGGCACAGTGGAATCAATGGTCTCTCAGTGGCTGACTCACTCAGTTAGGTCATCACCTCCATCTCTGGCATCAAAGTTACCAAACGGCCAGCAAACTTCTTCCGCCGGGCTGCCAGGCCCCGGTCGCTACAGCACGGCCAGGATGAAAGACTGTGCATCATTCTGCTTTTGGGCTCCAGTTGATTTTTCGCTTTTCTGATGTGCACTCCGTTTGAAGGTGACCTCTATCTGTAGCCTAGCTCTATTTTAGCTTCACGTCCTCCTCCTTTAATTTTATACTGCCTCGAGGTGTGCTGTATACCAGAGTAAAAGTATGATTCAGGGGGACAAAGTGTATTTTTTTAAACAAAATGTCCCCTTGACTCTTAATTTTTGCGTGTAACGTAATTGCAAAATTAAATGGTTACACTTTATACATGTTTTATCTAACAGAGCTTAATTGATTAAACTTAGTTAGAATTTACATTGGCTTTTATACAAGCACTGAGTCAAGAATCTCATATGTGATTCATAATTTAATTTGATCACAGTCTTGGCTTAGATACATTTTGGTTTATTTATGAAAAAATTACGATCGAAAAATGTGTTCTGAAAAATGAAAAAAGGAGGCATTGTCTAAATAAGCCCTTGACAAAAAGATGTTTAAGAACCTTAAAATTTGATTCCCTACAGAATTCCCATTACACCTTGGAGCGCAGCCACCACAACACATTCTCCCTATGATCACGGATCCCACCGACACACCTAAACCTTTTATCTATGCTTGTGTATTTCACAAAGACTTCCATTCTCCATTTTCTCATGCATCATTCTCTACCTACCCCCAGATCGTTGTACCCTGGCCTGCCTCATAACTTTCTATTTCAATTACCCAAAAACAACTAAGATGTTGTTTGTATTATTGTCACATATACCAGATAGGTGCAATGAAATGTATTTTTTTTACAGGGTCAGCCATAGTAGTACAGCACTCCTGGAGCAAATTAGGGTTAAGTTCCTTGCTCAAGGGCACATCGACAGATTTATCACCTTGTCAGTTCTAACCACCAGGCAACCTGCCGCCCTAAGATTCAAACATTGAACTACCTAAAACCTCACTAATTTTAAATGAAACAGAGAACAAAGGATAGCTAAGAGGCATGAAATTCACATCAGCATTCCTTTCACACCTTGGAGCAAAGACAGCGCCATGCGGTGAGGTACCGAGGTGTTTAAGAAAGTTCACAACCTTCGAAGCGTTTCAACAGCGCTATTTTACAGACTCCCATTTCTATTTCCCCACTCACAATATGTTTCTGTCAGATTCCATCTTTACTGTAATTCAACACAGCCAACACTACTGTAAAGAGTCCCACCAAACATGCAGTTCTGATAAGCCTTTGGTGGGAATTCGACCCCTAACACGAGTTATACGTCATCTCTGATTCAGTCTCATTAGTATGCTATAAACTCACTCAATGTCTGTCTGTCTGTCTGTCTGTCTGTCTGTCTGTCTGTCTGTCTGTCTGTCTGTCTGTCTGTCTGTCTGTCTGTCTGTCTGTCTGTCTGTCTGTGTCTCTCTCTCTCTCTCTCTCTCTCTCTCTCTCTCTCTCTCTCTCTCTCTCTCTCTCTCTCTCTCTCTCTCTCTCTCTCTCTCTCTCTCTCTCTCTCTCTCTCTCTCACTCACTCACTCACTCACTCACTCACTCACTCACTCACTCACTCACTCACACACGATATTCTCCCGTTTGGCAGGTATTGTGTCTGCCTCTGGATAAGCTGGGATCCTGCACTAATTATCCCGTAGAAGAAGTGTTTTAGTGCAAAGCCATGTAATACCCAGGTCCTTTAGGTCACACGTGTTTAGAGTGGGCTAAGAGCAGTGTCAAGGTGAGCGACGGTATCATGCATAGCATGGATTTACAGTTCTCTGTGTGCGTGCGTGCGTGCGTGAGGTTAAGAATACAGATCGGTGATAGAAACGGCTGTGTTTCTCTTTAGGTTCATGCATATTTATCACGGTTATCCTTCATCAAGCACTCTATTGTGTCGAGGGGTGTCATGTTTGTGAGTAATATGTATACAGGGCATGGTGGAAGCTGTACACAAACGTAGGACATCAAACGTCATATGTAGGACATGAGTTTTAAGTAAAATATGATTTTGTGTAATATTTAAAATATACTGCATTGATGCAAGCGCATGCATGCAGACATGCAGACAATCATACGTCATCATATTCTCTCATATTTCTCATCTCTCACACACTTGGGAGGCAAAAACAACATTGTTTTTCTCCATCTGGCTTATCGTTTTGCCCAATGATTTATATATACACTATATATACACTAGATGACTAGAAGCCACCGTGCCTCCATTTTGGCACTCTCCGACCATTGTGGCACTCTCTGACCATGCCTACATTTGTTTTTGCCACATTTATTCTGTTACATAAATGTTAATGCATACTTTTAAATTATATTTTGTGAGCTAAACATAAAATAAAATTTAAAGTATACTTTTTAGAAAATACTAATGTTACTGTCCCCACTACAACAACAAAAATACTTAAATACATGTAATTTTGTCCATGAAACATTTGAATGAAATACTGTCAAAATCCATTCATTCCTATGGAGGACTGCTTTTCTGATAAGTGCCGATATGGCCGACCGGTGGCTTCAAAGCCTCTCCATGGCCAAAACATAGTATCAGCAATCCAGGGTTAATATACATCATTGGTTTTACCCAATATAAATCATGGAGAAATAAATATTATCTGCAGTATTCAGTATGCTTTGCAAGGGCAGAAAAATACATTCCAACAGGAACAGGGAGCCAACTGGGCTCAATTAAACAGTTATTTCCTGCTTCTCTCGCCCTGAATTGCCCAGTTTGTAAAGTGTTTTGGCCCAGTTGCGGCGTTGTTGTGACCACTGGCTATTTTGGCTCTGTCGTCCTAACAGGTGTCTTTGTGTACTAAAACCCCCATGGCGAGAACATCTGTGACTTTGATAGTGAGGAGAACAGTGTTCATCTCCCAGTCCTACTGCTAGAGGGTCTTTAGCTGCAGTACTGCTACTTTATTATTATTTCGTTTTTTAACCCCTTTTTCTCCCAGATTTCATGATTACAATCTTGTCTCATCACTGCTCCTTAACGGGCTCGGGAGAGGCAAAGGTCGAGTCATGCGTCCTCCGAAACATAACCCGCCAAGCCACGCTTCTTAACACCCGCTCGCTTAACCCGGCAGCCAGCTGCACCAATGTGTCAGAGGAAATACCGTTCAACTGACGACCAAAGTCAGCCTGCAGGTGCCCGGCCCACCACAAGGAGTCACTGGAACGCGATGAGCCAAGTGAGGCCCCCCCGACCAAGCCCTAACCCAGCGCAGCCATATGGGACCCCCGGTCACGGCCGGTTCTGGGATCGAACCCCAGGCTGTAGTGACGCCGCAACACAGCGATGGATTGCTCTAGACCGCTGCGCCACTCGGGAGGCAGAGTACTGCTGCTTTAACCAGCATTCTCCCCACACTGTCAACCTTTATTTGTGTTTTTGTATATACATTTAGCAACAGCATATTTGTTTGCGAAGACAGGCAAATAAATATTTGATGTCAGGATAGAGATGAATCATCATGTAATGTAAGTGATAATGAATTGAGTTAGTCAAACATTAGGTTCACAGAACAACATGGCATCCAAGGCAACTTGGCAGGTTCTCATTCAAAAACAAAAAGACCCCACCTCCCACGCATATCAAATCCTACCTGTGGCAAGATGAACTGAGGCTGAAGCAGAGCCATGTGGTAATCACGTCATAGGCATGCAATCAAACAGTGACCCGGAGCTATGAACCAGAGCAGGAACTGTCATGATCAGAAAGTGGCAGAATTCACCACCCTTCAATTACTATTCAGGTGAAAAGAAGGAGTGAAGACCGGAGGAATATTAGACTTGCTGCTCTAATTCCTAGCTACTAGGTAACAAAATGCTAGTGGCATCAGCACACAGCAGAGAGCAATTTGGTCTGATTTTTGTTAAACATGTGGGCTAGCTAGTGGACACAATCAAGCAGTACATTATTTTTTATTTTTTGCATATTGGTTTAATTAATGAGGGAGTGGTGGAAATGTGGAGGCTGTTAACAGGTTGCAATGACTGGCAGACATGTTCATGTGGATTGTCCTCTCTGACCATAATTATTTTTGTATTCTAATGTTTCTGACAGCCTTGACATTAAACTGACATTATTATACTGACACAAACAATGGCAATACCGTGATAATGGCTACACACTCATATGCAGGAATGAAAATATTTGATGTAAATACTTAGTTAATGACTTTCACTACAGCATGTCTTATTAAGGGAAATTATTTTGAAAGATAGGTATTGTCAATAATACTGACATTGAGTAAAATATGTTATCTCTAGCCCATTCCTAGTGTAGCATGCTGTGAATATACTACACTGTTGCCCATATAAGCTTCTGTAACATTGAGCGTGCAGCAGGGTCACAGTCAGCATATTTCCCCAGGATGAATAACCTATTTGCTAATGATCTCCTTTCATACATAACGTGATTGTAAGTCGATCCAGAGCTTCCTCAATGTTCTGTTAGCCCACATAATTTTTTCTCCCATTCATCATTTCCTGTAACATTCTTTATGTGCTTTGAATTAAAATAGCTGAATGTACTGTAGCAAGCGTGATATGTTGAATTAGGTACAGTAAGAATGATAACGCCTGGACTTCAAGGATACAGAAATACCATGGAAAATAACAGCTGAAAGAGATGTAACATATAGAATAAAATACGTTTCTTTCAGACTTTGATAAAAACCAATTATAAAATAGTTTACTTTTATCTCAAATATCCTTGCATCCTTTTATTGAGCCATTAGCCAGCAGTAATATACACACACATGAGAAGAACCCAAACAAACAGAAACAAGCTCTATACCAATTTGTAAGTCGCTCTGGATAAGAGCGTCTGCTAAATGACTTAAATGTAAATGTAAATGTAGTTATTTTCACAGGTGGTTGTACAACATGTACAGTGTCTCCTGCACATCAGCACCCAGCAAACGTGTGAGCACTCTTCCATAGCATGAGCACAATCAGTGCTGTTAACTGTGTAATGATCATGGGTTAATACACAGAATTAATGAGACAATTCGTAATGGCAGTCTCGAGTGATCATCACTTAGTTAGGCTGTTAAGCAGATGACAGAGTCAGAAACAAAAAGATGGAGAGAAAAGAGATACGCAAAAGAGGAAGCCTAACTACCTTATGACTGACTGGCGCTGGTACCGTTTGTGCTGGCGTGGCACTGCGGACAGGCTTTTGTGTAAACTGTGAATGCTGGTCTTGCAGCAGTTAAAGAAGAACTGTTAAACCTGTAGAGAAGAGCATAGTCTTTGATAGAGCAGAGAAGGTTGGCAGTGTTCAGTTGCTAGGCTAATCATGCTGAGAAACACAATGTCGAGGCAGACCTGAACACAAGCTGATCCAGCACATTTCACTTCCTGTCCTTCTCTTTTCTATTTTCCACTTTTATCTGGGAGCCATGTCAATGCGTACCCTCCCGTCTAACATATAGGAATTACTAATGAAGGTGGAAGTTACACCTGTCTCCACAGATCTGCATTCTTGTTTCATAAAAGGATATTTATTCAACCTTTGTAGCAAGGCTATTAAGTCTTTGCTTCTTCACCAAAAATATTTAACCCTATGTATGTTAACTGTGTAAGGAAAGTATTCCCTTTTGCTGACCTATACAGTAAACATCTTTTAAAATAAGAAGTCAAAAGTTATTACCTACACAGTTTGCTACAATATTTGTCTACAGTATTTGTCTTTGTCTTGTCTATAGAAATGATGCATACCCTTGTGAAGAACACAATCACTCTTATTCCGACCACTTTTGCATTGATTCCGATGAGAGAACACCTTTTGGCTTATCCAGCACACAGACAACAGCCTGCATCGTTCTGCTCTGTGTCCTTTCCTGTTTCCTCAGTGCTGTACTGGAACTGTGGGATCTGTGTCCCCTAATTTTCACTCTCCCTTAAGCTTGCACTCTCTTCCACTACATATTTTACACCTGAGCTGTGAGATCTTGTGCCCTCAACCAATATACTGTAGAGCCCTCAAATTCAACTCTGGACCTCGAAGCCAGTTCCTCTGCTTTTTTTCATTGTTCCCCTCTAATCAGGGACTGATTTAGACCTGGGACATCAGGTGGGTGCAATTACCGTAATGATCAGGTAGAACAGAAAACCAGGGGGCTCCGGACCTTGTAGGGTAAGAGTAGAAAACCCCTGCTGTAGAGAAACAGAGACACAGGGGTACTGCAACATGGGCTGTAATGAAGGAGACTAGCATGCTATGTAGATGCTGTATTATTCAGCCTAACTGCCATCTAGATCATTTGTCATAGACCTCTGCAGTATTGTTAGAGTGTACAGTACTAATGTCATGTTTCTCATTATTATGTTGTATCAGGGACTGGCACACTATGGCCTTAGGCACTGCTATCTAAGCACCTGATACAGTGCCTTCAGAAAGTATTCATACCCCTTGGCTTATTCCACATTTTGTTGTGTTACAGCCTGAATTCAAATGGATTAAATATATATTTTCTCTTACCCATCTACACACAATACCCCATAATGACAAAGTGAAATCATGTTTTTTGAAGTTTTTGCACATTTATTGAAAATTAAGTACACAAATATCTAATTTTACATGAGTAATCACACCCCTAAGGCACCTTTGGTGGTGATTAAAGCTTTGTGTCATCTTGGGTATGTCTGTATCAGCTTTGCACATCTATATTTGGGACTTCTCCCATTCTTCCTTGCAGATTTTCTCAAGCTCTGTTAAGTTAGATGGGGATCGGCGGTGAACAGCAATCTTCAAGTCTTTCCACTAGAGGTCGACCGATTATGATTTTTCAACACCGATACCGATTATTGGAGGACCAAAAAGCCGATACCGATTAATCGGACGATTTTTATATATATATTTGTAATAAATGACAATTACAACAATATTGAATGAACAATGAACACTTTTATTTTAACTTAATATAATACATAAATAAAATAAATTTGGTCTCAAATAAATAATGAAACATGTTCAATTTGGTTTAAATAATGCAAAAACACAGTGTTGGAGAAGAAAGTAAAAGTGCAATATGTGCCATGCAAAAATTGAGGGAAACTCTGTTTGGTGATAGAAAACCCGGGTGGGGGTTTTATTCGGAAGAGCAGAAAAGGGCCTGTCCCAGGATGCCCGACCATAACTGTGCTCATGGGCGGTCCTCTGATTTAGTTAAACTCCAAAGGGAAATGGAGTTTCCTTCATTAAACAGTCCAAAATCACATTACACAATTTTACACACAGTATCATCCTCACTCATTCATCTTAAACTGAGGCTATTATATAAACAGCGTTATGGTAACGTGGCCGTATTGTCTCCCTTGAGTTTCACAAAATTGTACCAAACGGACCAGTTCGTAGCTGGATTCTTCACCGATCTTTTATACCTTCTCCAGAACATAAATGTTGTTCGGACCTCATGTTCTGTGAGGTGGAAGAAATTCCTTTGTTCTCTCTATGAAAACTCACTCTCTCTCTATACTGTGGCCATGAGGAGATCATCTCCTCCAGGAATTTAAGAGCTGCTGTTTGAATGAATGCTTACGAGCCTGCTGCTGCCTACCACCGCTCAAACAGACTGCTCTATCAAATATCAAATCATATACTTAATTATAATAAACACACAGAAATATGAGCCTTTGTTCATTAATATGGTAAAATCCGGAAACTATCATTTCGAAAACAAAACATTTATTCTTTCAATAAAATCCATATTTTATCGAACGGGTGGCAACCCTAAGTGTCACGTTCCTGATCTTATTTCCTTTGTTTAGTATGCGAATGCGCTTTTGTTAAATCATCAAGTTGAAGTAGGCTGTGATTCGATGATAAATTAACAGGCACCGCATTGACTATATGCAATGCAGAACAAGCTAGTTAATCTAGTAATATCATCAACCATGTGTAGTTAACTAGTGATTATGTGAAGATTGATTGTTTTTTTATAAGATAAGTGTAATGCTAGCTAGCAACTTACCTTGGTTACTTGCAGCCACAAGGTCCTTTTGATGCTGACCTTATTTCCTTTGTTTAGTATGTGTTTAGTTGGTCAGGACGTGAGCTGGGTGGGCATTCTATGTTATGTGTTTCTATGTTTGGTTTAGGGTTGTTTCTAGCCTGATATGGTTCTCAATCAGGGGCAGGTGTTTTACGTTTCCTCTGATTGGGAATCATATTTAGGTAGGCTGTTCTCACTGTTTGTTTGTGGGTGATTATTGCTGTGTCTGTGTTTGTTCGCCACACGGTACTGTTTCGTTTCGTTCGTTCGTTTGTTCCTTCCTTCCTGTTCGTGCGTTCATGTTTTATGTTCTCAAGTTCAGGTCTGTTCACGTCGTTTTGTTATTTTGTATTTTGTCAGTGTTCTGTTTTGTTGGATATCATTAAAATTTGACATCATGAACATATATCACGCTGCGCCTTGGTCCTCCTCTCTTCCACCTAAAGACGAGCGTTACACTAAGTCTAAATATTACTGTTACTTTACACAACCTTCAATGTTATGTCATAATTGTGTCAAATTCTGGCAAATTAATTACTGTCTTTGTTAGGAATAAATGGCCTTTCAACAATTCGCAACGAGCCAGGCGGCCCAAACTGCTGCATATACCCTGACTCTGCTTGCGCTGAACTCAAGAGAAGTGATACAATTTCCCTAGTTAATATTGCCTGCTAACATTAATTTCTTTTAACTACATATGCATGTATAAAAAAATATACTTGTGTATTGATTTTAAGAAAGGCTTTGATGTTTATTGTTTGGTACATTATTGCAACGATTGTGCTTTTTTTGCTAATGCGCTTTTGTTAAATCATCAAGTTGAAGTAGGCTGTGATTCAATGATAAATTAACAGGCACCGCATTGACAATATGCAATGCAGAACAAGCTAGTTAATCTAGTAATATCATCAACCATGTGTAGTTAACTAGTGATTATGTGAAGATTGATTGTTTTTTTATAAGATAAGTGTAATGCTAGCTAGCAACTTACCTTGGTTACTTGCAGCCACAAGGTCCGTTTGATGCTGCACTTGCGTTACAGGTGGTCAACCTGCCACGTAGTCTCCTCATGGATTGTACTGTAATCGGCCATAATCGGCATCCAAAAAGGCCGATTACCGATTGTTATGAAAACTTGAAATCGGCCATGCCGATTAATCGGTCGCCCTCTACTTCGGCCACTCAAGGACTTTCACATTCTTGTTCTGAAGCCATTCCAGTTTTGCTTTGGCTGTATGCATGGGGTCATTGTCCTGTTGGAATGTAAATCTTCCCCCAGTCTAAGGTCATTTGCACTCTGAAGCAGGTTCTCATCAAGGATTTGCCTGTACTTTTATTATTATTTTTAATTTATTTAACCTTTATTTAACTAGGCAAGTCAGTTAAGAACAAATTCTTATTTACAATGATGGTCTAGGAACAGTGGGGGAACTGCCAGGTTCAGGGGCAGAACGACAGATGTTTACCTTGTCAGCTCTGTAATTTGATCGAGCAACCTTTCGGTTACTGGCCCAACGCTCTAACCACTAGGCTACCTTCCACCCCTGCTGCCCCAGTGTACTTGGCTACATTCATTGTTCCCTCTATACTTACCAGTCTCCCATTCCCTGTCGCTAAAAAGCATCCCCTTAGCATGATGCTGCCACCACCATGCTTCCCAGTAGGGATGGTGATGAGCTGTGCACGGTTTTCTCCAGACATAACGCTTTGCGTTCAGCCCAAAGAGTTACATTTTTGTCTCATCAGACCACAGAATATTTTCCTTTATGCTCTGTCTTTCACATGCTTTTTTCAAACTCCAGGCGTGCTGTCATGTGCCTTTTTGTCGAGAGTGGCTTCCATCTGGCTAATTTGTTGCAATTCAAGAATCATGCACTACTCATAAAACATATTTAGAGCTTTAATTATTCAGAAACATGAAATACCGTCAAAAATGTGACAAATATTGTGATATGATATTTTGACGATATCGCTGAGCCCTAGTGGAGTAGCTTTTCTGTTACTGACTTGGGTAGGGTGAGCTATCAGGGGAGCCCCCTCCGATGACATCGACACACCCCACCAGCTGGAGAAGGACAATTAGCATAAAGCATACTTTGCTCTGCAGCCAAGGTGGTGACATTTCCAACGCAGCTTACTGCTACTAGGTGCTAGCTTGTCGTTGTTCATGTCAAATCAATATGGAACTGAGACTGGGGGTGGTGGGGGGTCGTCATGGGTTTGCTAAGGGTGGTAAGATTTGAAGGAAAAGTTAGATTAATGTTTATCTTTCATCTAATGGTTAACCTTTAAGTTAAAGTTTTATTGTCACAAGCACAAGTACAGTGAAATGCTTAACTTACAAGCTCTACCCAACAGTGCAGCAATCAATATCAAAATAGTATAACTAATACATACAAACATATTATAAAGAAACCAGGAGAAATAAGACAAGAAGCTATATACAGGGTCAGTGTCAATACCAAATGTGCAATGTGCAGGGATACTGGAGTAGTTTGAGGTAGATATGTATAGTACATGTAGGCAGGGGATTAGGAGAAAGTAACTGGTTGCAGGATAAATAATAATAATAAACAGTATGGCAGCAGCATAAGTGGTGAGTGGGTGTGTGTGTAAGTGTGATGGTGTTTGAGTGAGAGTGTGAAAGTGTGAGGGTGTGTGTGTGTGTGTGTGTGTGTGTGTGTGTGTGTGTGTGCAAAAGTGTCAGTGTAGGCGTGACAGGAGGATATACATATGTAAACAGGGCTGAAAAGTGACTGGTAGCAGGAATATATCAAATTTTATTCATCACATGCGCCGTATACACCAGGTAGACCTTACCATGAAATGCTTACTTACAAGCCCTTATTTACTAAATAAACGAAAGTTTAAAAATAAATAAATGTAACACAATAAAATAACAATAATGAAGCTATATACAGGGGGTACCGGTAACAAGTCAGTGTGTGGGGTGAAGTGACTATGTAGGTAGGGGTGAAGTGACTATGTAGGTAGGGGTGAAGTGACTATGCATAGATAATAAACAGCGAGTAGCAGCAGTGTAGAAACAAAGGGGGGGGGGGGGGTGTATACTTCAAATTATCCAGGTGGCCATATACTGTACATCATTATGCTAATATACTACTGATAGAATATAAATGTGAACAGGAGTAATAATGACCAGTAGCAGGATAAGATAGATAGATACTAATGGTAATGGAAATCAATAATCAAGTATGGCTAATGAAGCTAATCATTTTTGTTCCTAGAATGTTTCTGGTGCAGTAGGTTAGGGATAATGTCCCTATGTCAACATTTTCTGATTTTGGGTTGAACTATCAGTTTAGAAGATGTTCACTCTAAAATGAGGTTTGCATCAATTCTACACAGATTCCTAAACATGAGAAGTGAATGGAGCATGGCGGATCGTTCCACTATTTCGGTGTCTTTTTGGAAGTGGAATTTGGTAAAAAAATAATGTAAATGAAATGGAAGCTTGTTGTGTGCAACAAGGAGTGGCAATTGAATGCAAGCTTCACCCCAAAAATTGCATGCTTAAACATTTCTAGCATGTTTATATAGGGGTAACAGGGTTGACGTGTTCGGCTCAACCCACTCAGTTTTCCACCACAGAACATCAGAAAATGGCACACAAAAAAGAGTATAACCAACTCATCTGCTTTTACATTATAATTTGACTATAAATAATGATCTTTAGAAATGGGTTTGTCAAAGTAACGAAATAACTAGGGCTTTACAGTGAGGGTGAAAATGATGGGGTTAAGTGAGTTCTGGGACTTTAGAAAGTCTTCTCATTTTAGCTATTCAGATTTATTGAATTCTCCATGTGGTCTATATTAAAGGGCACTTAATATATAACAGGTTTTTCAAATTCTATATTGGTGCACAATTTCTACTTAAAAAGGACACAAAAGGCACTCTTTTTGTGGAACGACCCCTCTACATTCATTCATATCCTTTTCTATTCTTACCACTCATTCTGTATAATTCCTCTGTCACAAGGGATAATTGTCCCAGATCCCTGATTCAACAAAAATAAACTCTGTGACACAAGCATGCTGGATACATTCCTGTGAAATTCCATTATTACATCTACTGATCTAATGGGACTAGACTAACTATGATGATGGAGTCAAATGATCATCAGGATGTTGTTGCCCATCTGTCATATTAATTGCATTTATACATCGTTATCTCTGCTCTGTAATGGAAGTTACTCGCGGTGTGTTTTGGTCTCCACAGCTAATGTACAGTAATTTAGTTAGAAACAAAGTTTCTGTCTCTAGCAAACTGCAAAAGGAGTGCTATGTTTTCTTATCTCTTGTCAAACATACACTTCCCATACTACTAAATGTCGTGTGTCAGTGTATTTATTAATCATTCGTCTTTCGTTTCCAACCTATGGATTCGGTGACAGTGAAAGGTTACGTGGCTTACAGAAGTCTAATGGACTGAGATGATCAAAACATTTTGAAGAACAAACATTTTGAGGTTATTGATTTTTGAACTGTAATGATATGTCTGCAGGACGGGTGAAGAGACATGCTGCTTGTTTTTCTTTTTACTTCAGTTCAAAGTCATTTTCAGTAATAGCGAACTGCCAACTTTTGGCGGAAATAGAGATGTAATGAACCCCCAACAGTGTTTCAGTCAGTGCAGCACTGCACTGCAACTATCCACCTGAGGGAATTCAAGACTTGTTTTTAGTTGAGCTGAATGGACTGAAGGTCATCTGCAGAATACTCTAGTTTTCAAGATGCCGAATACTTCCATACTGTTCAGAATAACTATCTAACTGAACAGCATTCCAGCTATGGCTTCGTTCTGCCTGTTGATTGGCAGAAGCCATTTGATTTGTGATGGCCATATTCACGCTAATATCATATACAGTAAATCCAAAATGACGTGTCACATGGTTTTATAGACCAACTCCTCCCCTGGGCAGTGATACACAGCAGTAATGAGGCTGACACTGACGCTGGTCCCCCATTAGACACAGTAGATATTAATATGGCTTCACATGGTTTCCATGTGTTTGATGCCATTCCATTTGCTCCGTTACAGCCATTATTATTAGCCGTCCTCCTCTCAGCAGCATCCACTGATACGCAGCCAAGGTCACATAGGTTCATGGATCACATTTGAATATGTCTTTCCTAATTTGTCCTATATAGATTTTATGTCTACTCCTGTTCTGCCAATTAACAATTACTGTCATGTAACTGAAACCATGAAACTCTTGTCAAGTGTCGGTAGTATTATGTATTGTCTTAGGATGGACCTTGGATGCACATACAGAAACAATGGACCACATATGTTCAGGGATCCCATGATTGTTGTAGTACAGATTTGACCTCTCTTGTGTTCTGCTAATAGAGAATCGGTGTCATGTCAATGAACTCGCTGTCATCATGAGAAGATGGATGGGAGAGATGTATCAGTTGTATTTTTATCTATATTCTTAGCATGTCGAAGCTGCCAGAACAATGCGTATGTAGGAAAGGATCCATCCTTCCTTCACAACAGGTTTATTTATGACCGGCGCTTCAGCTTTGATTTGCTCAGCTAATCCCTCTCTGTGGTGACTGTGAAAGCTCCTGTCATTTAAAAATAGACAATCAATGTGGCCATAACGCACCACAAATTAATTGGCAAGCGCAACACCTTCTCCCTTTTCCTTATCCGCTTAGTTAATGATTCTTTTTCCAGATTGCTAGCTTCCATTTAATCTGGGAAATATACAGTATACCAGCCACCAGCTGGTGATGAGAAATGAGGTGCCAGTTTATAGAAGGGACGATCGCTCCGGGTACCCGGTTTGAGACACAATGATGGACAGGACACAGACTCAAGTTGAACCTGTTATTGCCACAGATACATGGCCTATAGATATTTTATTTTATTTCTTGTTTATTTATTCAGAGAAAACCCGATGAGACCAGGGTCTCATTCACAAGGGTGCCCTGATCACAGCAATACAACAACCAAATACAATGTAAAACAACACAACCATTTTTAAGAATGTAACTGTTTAAGAAAAACTCAAAAACTGTTTAAGAAAAACTCCTCAATCAACACCCTAAACTGCCCGAGCATCATCAGAACATCCAATTGTAATGAGTTCTGCATATTCCAGCATATTCCACCTAATTCGGTGGAGACCTGAGGAACCTCTAGAGTTAACCAACCATGTAAACGGGTTTGGTAACTCATGTTTTTATACTTCAACAACGAAGTTAGGTAAGGCAGAAGCGTGTGTAGTAGAGCTTGTAAACAAAAAGAGAATCATGAAGTGATCTACAGGACTTTAATTAGAACCAGCCATCCTTTTGATAGGGGATGCAGTGATTAGTATTAAAACTGTCACCTGTGATAAAGCGAAGAGCGCTATCGTAGAGGGCATCAAATGGTTTTAGAGCAGTGGCTGCTGCACTGTGGTAAATTGTGTCACCATAGTCAAGAACTGGCAGGAAAGTTGACTGTACAATCTGCTTTCCTGCTGTTTAGGGAGAGGCAAGATCTATTTCTATTTCTAGCTTTTTAACTACTGTAGCTCATCAGTATATGTTTTTATGTTAAATCCTTGTCAATCCAGATATTTATACACGGGAACCCGATTGATGGGAGAACCATTCAATTAATAAATATGTAGTTGATCTAAAACATTTTTGCGAGAATTTGACAACAACACACAGTATATTAGTGTAGTTGAGTGAATGCTATTATGGCATCTACGCATTCTCTACACCAGGGAATGTTTGCAGTTCTTGCAGTCCAGTTTTTGAAAATAATAGTCGATCCTCCACCAAATTTCACAGTGGGTGCGAGACCTGGAGAGGCCTACAAGCCACAGTGTCTCACACCCACTGTGATATTTGGTGGAGGATCGGTGATGATCTGGGGATGCTTCAGCAAGGCTGGAATCAGGCAGAGTTGTCTTTGTGAAGGACGCATAAATCAAGCCACATACAAGGTTGTTCTGGAAGAAAACATGCTTCCTTCTGCTCTGACAATGTTCCACAACTCTGAGGATTGGTTTTTCCAGCAGGACAATGCTCCATGCCACACAGCCAGGCCAGTCAAGGTGTGGATGGAGGACCACCAGATCAAGACCGTCTCATGGCCAGCCCAATCTCCAGACCTGAACCCCATTGAAAACCTCTGGAATGTGATCAAGAGGAAGATGGATGGTCACAAGCCATCAAACAAAGCACTTTAATTTTTGCGCCAGGAGTGGCATAAAGTCATAAACATCAATGTGAAGGACTGGTGGAGAGCATGCCAAGGCGCATGAAAGCTGTGATTGAATATCAGGGTGATTCCACCAAATATTGATTTCTGAGCTCTTCCTAAATTTAAACATTAGTATTGTGTTGTTTAAAAATGAATATGTACTTATTTTCTTTATTCAAGGTCTGACAACACTGCATGTTTTTTGTTATTTTGACCAGTTGTCATTTTCTGCAAATAAATGCTCTAAATGACAATATTTTTATTTGGAATTTGGGAGAGATTTTGTCAGTAGTTTATAAAATAAAATAAACATTTTAATTTGACCCAAACACATACCTATAAATAATAAAACCAGACAAACTGATCATTTTGCAGTGGTCTCTTAATTTTTTCCAGAGCTGTATATACACTACTACTGACTACACTGTATTTCTGATCAATTTCATGTAATTTTAATGGACATAAAAGTTTCAAAAACAAGGACATTTCTAAGTGACCCCAAAATGTTGAACGGTAGTGTATATATACAGTTGAAGACGGAGGTTTACATACACCTTAGCCAAATACATTTTCACCATTCCTGCCATTTAATCCTGGTAAAAATTCCCTGTCTTAGGTCAATTAGGATCATCATTTTATTTTAAGAATGTGAAATGTCAGAATTATAGTAGAGAATGATTTATTTCAGCTTTTATTTCTTTCATCACATTCCCAGTGGGTCAGAAGTTTACATACACTCAATTAGTATTCGGTAGCATTGCCTTTAAATTGTTTAACTTGGGTCAAACGTTTTGGGTAGCCTTCCACAAGCTACCCACAATAAGTTGGGTGAATTTTGGCCCATTTCTCTTGACAGAGCTGGTGTAACTGAGTCAGGTTTTTAGGCCTCCTTGCTCGCACTAGCTTTTTCAGTTCTGCCTACAAAATCTTCTATAGGATTGAGGTCAGGGCTTTGTGATTAAGCCATTTTGCCACAACTTTGGAAGTATCCTTGGGGTCATTGTCCATTTGGAAGACCCATTTGCGACCAAGCTTTAGCTTCCTGACTGATGTCTTGAGATGTTACTTCAATATATCCACATTTTCCTGCCTCATGATGCCATCTATTTTGTGAAGTGCACCAGTCCCTCCTGCAGCAAAGCACCCCCACAACATGATGCTGCCACCCCCGTGCTTCACGGTTGGGATGGTGTTCTTCGGCTTGCAAACCTCCCCCTTTTTCCTCCAAACATAACGATGGTCATTATGGCCAAACAGTTCTATTTTTGTTTAATCAGACCAGAGGACATTTCTCCAAAAAGTACGATCTTTGTCCCCATGTGCAGTTGCAAACCGTAGTCTGGCTTTTTTATGGCGGCTTTGGAGCAGTGGCTTCTTCCTTGCTTCTTCCTAACCCTAACCCTAACCCTTTCAGGTTATGTCGATATTGGACTCGTTTTACTGTAGATATAGATACTTTTGTACCTGTTTTCTCCAGCATCTTCACAAGGTCCTTTGCTGTTGTTCTGGGATTGATTTTCACTTTTCGCACCAAAGTACGTTCATCTCTAGGAGACATTTCGCATCTCCTTCCTGAGCGGTATGACGGCTGCGTGGTCCCATGGTGTTTATACTTGCGTACTATTGCTTGTACAGATGAACGTGGTACCTTCAGGCGTTTTGAAATTGCTCCCAAGGATGAACCACATTTTTACATTTAAGTCATTTAGCAGACGCTCTTATCCAGAGCGACTTACAAATTGGTGCATTCACCTTATGATATCCAGTGGAACAACCACTTTACAATAGTGCATCTAACTCTTTTAAGGGGGGGGGGTTAGAAGGATTACTTTATCCTATCCTAGGTATTCCTTAAAGAGGTGGGGTTTCAGGTGTCTCCGGAAGGTGGTGATTGACTCCGCTGACCTGGCGTCGTGAGGGAGTTTGTTCCACCATTGGGGTGCCAGACCAGCGAACAGTTTTGACTGGGCTGAGCGGGAACTGTACTTCCTCAGAGGTAGGGAGGCGAGCAGGCCAGAGGTGGATGAACGCAGTGCCCTTGTTTGGGTGTAGGGCCTGATCAGAGCCTGAAGGTACGGAGGTGCCGTTCCCCTCACAGCTCCGTAGGCAAGCACCATGGTCTTGTAGCGGATGCGAGCTTCAACTGGAAGCCAGTGGAGAGAGCGGAGGAGCGGGGTGACGTGAGAGAACTTGGGAAAGTTGAACACCAGACGGGCTGCGGCGTTCTGGATGACCAGAGTTGTGGAGGTCTATAATATTTTTTCTGAGGTCTTGGCTGATTTCTTTTGACTTTCCCATGATGTCAAGCAAAGAGGCACTGAGTTTGAAGGTAGGCCTTGAAATACATCCACAGGTACACCTCCAATTGATTTAAATTATGTGAATTAGCCTATCAGATGCTTCTAAAGCCATTATTTTCTGGAATTTTCCAAGCTGTTTAAAGGCACAGTCAACTTAGTGTATGTAAACTTCTGACCCACTGGAATTGTGATACAGTGAATTATAAGTGATTTAATCTGTCTGTAAACAATTGTTGGAAAAATTTGTGTCATGCACAAAGTAGATGTCCTAATCGACTTGCCAAAACTATAGTTTGTAAACAAGAAATTTGTGGAGCGGTTGAAAAACGAGTTTCAATGACTCCAACCTAAGTGTATGTAAACTTCCGACTTCAACTGTATATAGTGCCTTCGGAAAATATTCAGACTCCTTGACTTTTAAAAAATGTTGGTAGGTTACAGCCTTATTCTAAAATGTATTCAATTGTTTTTTACCTCATCTATCTACACACAATACCCCATAATGACAAAGCAAAAACAGCATTTTTAACTTCTTTGCTAATTTATTAGCAATAAAAAACTGAAATTTAACATTTACATAAGTATTCAGACCCTTTACTCAGTATTTTGTTGAAGCACCTTTGGCAGCGATTACAGCCTCGAGTCTTTTTTGCTATGACGCTACAGGCTTGGCACACCTGTATTTGGGGAGTTTCTCCCATTCTTCTCGGCAGATCCTCTCAAGCTCTGTCAGGTTGGATGGGGATCGTTGGTGCATAGCTATTTTCAGGTCTCTCCAGAGATGTTCCATCGTGTTCAAGTCCGGGCTCTGCTTGGGCCACTCATGAACATTCAGAGACTTGTCCCAATGCCACTCTTGCATTGTCTTGGCTATGTGCTTTGGGTCGCTGTCCTGTTGGAAGGTGAACCTACGCCCCAGTCTGAGGTCCTGAGCGCTCTGGAGCAGACTTTCGTAAAGGATCTCTCTTTACTTTGCTCTGTTCATCTTTGCCTCGATCCTGACGAATCTCCCAGTTCCTGCCGCTGAAAAACATCCCCACAGCATGATGCTGCCACCACCATATAGGTATGGTTCCAGGTTTCCTCCAGACGTGACGCTTGGCATTCAGGCCAAGAGGTTCAATCTTGGTTTCATCAAATCAAACGTTATTTGTGACATGCGCCGAATACAACAGTTGGAGACCTAACAGTGAAATGCTTACTTACAAACACTTAACCAACAATGCAACAATACCCCCAAAAAATAAGAATAAGAAATGAAAGTAACAAATAATTAAAGAGCAGCAGTAAAGTAACAATAGCGAGACTATATACAGGGGGTACCGGTACAGAGTCAATGTGCAGTGGCACCGGTTAGTCAAGGTAATTGAGGTAATATGTACATGTAGGTAGAGCTTTTGAAGTGACTATGTATAGATAATAACAGAGAGTAGCAGCAGCGTAAAAAGAGGGGCTGGGGGGGAGTGCAGTGCAAATAGCTTGGGGGTAGAAGCTATTTTGAAGCCTCTTGGATCTAGCCTTGGCGCTCCGGTACCGCTTGCCATGCGGTAGCAGAGAGAACAATCTATGACTAGGGTGGCTGAAGTCTTTGAACATTTTTAGGGCCTTCCTCTGACATCGCCTGGTATAGAGGTCCTGGATGGCAGGAATCTTGGCCCCAGTGATGTACTGGGCCATACACACTACCCTCTGTAGTATCTTGCTGTTGCTATACCAGGCAGCGATGCAACCAGTCAGGATGCTCTCGATGGTGCAGCCTTTTGAGGATCTGATGACCTATGCCACATATTTTCTGTCTCCTGAGGGGGAATAGGTTTTGTCGTGCCCTCTTCATGACTGTCTTTGTGTGCTTGGACCATGTTCGTTTGTTAGTGATGTGGACACCAAGGAACTTGAAGCTCTCAACCTGCTCCACTACAGCCCCGTCGATGAGAATGGGGGTGTGCTCGGTCCCCCTTTTCCTGTAGTCCACAATCATCTAATTTGTTTTGATCACATTTAGTGAAAGGCTGTTGTCCTGGCACCACACGGCCAGGTCTTTGACCTTCTACCTATAGGCTGTCTCTTCGTTGTCGGTGATCAGGCATAGCACTAGTGTGTCATCAGCAAACTAAATGTTGGTGTTGGAGTCATGAGGGAACAGGGAGTACAGAAGGGGACTCAGCACGCACCCCTGAGGGGCCCCTGTGTTGAGGATCAGCGTGGCAAATGTGTTGTTACCACCTGGGTGTGGCCCGTCAGGGAGTACAGGATCCAGTTGCAGAGGGAGGTGTTTAGTCCCACGAGCCCTATACAGCTCGTGAGTGTGTTCTTAGAGCCAGCATCGGTTTGTGGTGGTAAATAGACAGGAGAAAATGTACAGGGAATTTTTATTATATACAATTAAATTTTTGTTGTGTTACAGCCTGAATTTAAAATGGATTACATTGAGATTTTGTGTCACTGGCCTACACACAATACCCCATAATGTCAAAGTGGAATTATGTTTTTAGATTTTTTTTTATTAATTAAAAAGGAAAAGCTGAAATGTCTTTAGTCTATAAGTATTCAACCTTTTTGTTATGGCAAGCCTAAATAAGTTCAGGAGTAAAAATGTGCTTAGCAAGCCACATAATAGGTTGCATGGACTCTGTGTGCAATAATAGTGTTTAACATGATTTTTGAATGACGACCTCATCTCTGTACCTCACACACAAAAGGAAATTGCTCAGGGATTTCACCATGAGAACAATGGTGACTTTAAAACAGTTACAGAGTTTAATGGCTGTGATAGGAGACAACTGAGTATGGATCAACAACATTGTAGTTACTCCACAATACTAAGATAAATGACAGAGTGAAAAGAAGGAAGCCTGTACAGAATAAAGATATTCTAAAACATGCATTATGTTTGCACTAAGGCACTAAATTAAAACTGAAAAGAATGTGGCAAAGAAATGTACTTTATGTCCTGAATACAAAGTGTTATCTGTGGGCAAATCCAACACATCTCTGAGTATCACTCTTCATATTTTCAAGCATGGTGGTTCCTTCATCATGTTATGGTTATGCTTGTGATTTGGAAGGACTAGGGAGTTTTTTAGGGTAAAAAGAAACGGAATGGAGCTAAGCACAGGCAAAATCAGTATGCTTTCTAACAGACACTGGGAGACAAATTCACCTTTCAGCAGAACAATAACCTAAAACACAAGGCCAAATATACAATGGAGTTGCATACCAAGATGACATTGAATGTTCCTGAGTGGCCCAGATACAGTTTTGACTTAAATCAGCTTGAAAATCTATGGCAAGAATTGAAAATGGCTGTCTAGCAATGATTAACAACCAACTTGACAGAGCTTGAAGATTTTTTTAAAGAATAATTTGCAAATATTGTACAATCCAGGTGTGCAAAGCTCTTGGAGACGTACCCAGACAGACTCACAGCTGTAATTGCTGCCAAAGGTGATTCTAACATGTATTGACTCAGGGGTGTGACTACTTATGTAAATTAGATATTTCTGTATTTCATTTTCAATAAATGTGCAAACTTTTCTAAAAACATGTTTTCACTTTTTCATTATGAGGTATTGTGTGTAGATGGGTGAGATTGTTTTGCTGATTTAAACCATTTTGAATTCAGGCTGTAACACGGGTGTCAAACTCATTCCACGTAGGGCCGAGTGCCTGCAGGTTTATTGTTTTTCCTTTCAATTAAGACCTACTCAAACAGGTGAGGGGGGTTCCTTACTAATTATTGACCTTCATTTATCAATCAAAGTACAAGGCTGGAGCGAAAACAAACAGACACTCGGCCCTCCGTGGAATGAGTTTGACACATGCTGTAACAAAATAAAATATGGAATAAGTCAAGGTGTATGAATACTTTCTGAAGGCACTGTATATATATAGTGTTGCTATTCGAACGGTTATGACGGTACCCACGCTCATTTGACTGGCTGATTATTGTCATCCAAAATTCCATGACCGTCACAACCTTAATCCCGACACCTGTACACAATTACATGATGAAGGGAATGCAAACATTTCCACTCTCTTTTTCTTGTTCTTACTTTAGAATGATCACATTATATCTGTGGTAGTTGATGGGTGTGTCATTTATTCTCTATTTCGTATGCTAACTGTCTTAGCAGCAGCCTTATTAACGGGGAGTAGTTCAAAGTGCTGTTCAGTAAAAGCCTAATAAAAAGTCAACCATGTGTTATTTGGCTTTAATGGAATCAGCCTTACTTTTTAACATACTGTATTCGCCCTATCAGAGAAAGAGTATGGACATTATACTATGTTAATCTCCACACAAGAGTTTAGATTTACTCCTGAGTGATCGTGACTTGGGAAAGCTTTATCCGCTCATGTCTTCTTGTGGACTGTTTGACAGAGACTGGGAAAGAAAGGGGGTTAGGGAAAGCACTTTATTAAATATTGATAATGAAGCTGCCATCGCTCTCCGGTGGTTGACAAGCAGGTCTTGTCACCCTGAGTGTTGACAGGGTGACAAGACCCCGGTCTTCCTCTCATGTAGAATCTCAGCCAGTTCTATTAGATTATTAAGATTGTGGTACAGTACACTGCATACAGTCCTACTTATTCAACGCCTGAGTTTGTTAAGTGAGGCAAGCTAAGTTCCTTCTATTGGAGTAGATTGGTTGACATACTTCTCCAGTCTCTGTTAGAACAAAAGTCTGGTGACTTTTACTGACTTTGCACTGTTTTTGAGATTTTCTCTTGTGTGTAATTTTTGTGAATCCATTGTAGCTAGATAACATTTATCCTCAAATTATGAAAATACATACTGTATACTGTACATCTATACTATTGCCTTACAATAGGTCACTGCTACTCCAACTGTCTGTATCCTCAGAAAACCTAGGCCTTTTAGGATGTTGATATAAAGACTTAACATCATCATGCTCCACTGTGCATCATTGTGTATGAGGCTAAAGTTTTCCCTAGACTGACACTCATCCTTTACTGTCTCATGGTCCTTTAGCCCTTTAACTGTTCAACTCTCTCTCCCGTATGTGGCAGCATCTCACACTATCAGCTCCAAACACATTGCCTTGCGTGCCAGTTATGGCGCTACAAAGCCCCCAGGTGGCCAAGAGCCATGTGACTTCCTGAAGGTTAGCTATTAGCGTTTAGCGCTTCTTTCACAGATTAATCTGCGATGCACTGTGAAGGTCTGGCTGCAAGGCCCTCTTTTTTCAAATCTAACCCAAACACTTCCCTGTCTGTTTGTCTGTCTGGGATGTTATTATTTTCTTACCGTTTGGAATGCCAGTCCTGGCAGCCAGAGTTGGGCAGTATTTCTGTTACATGTATTTGAAATACTTATTTTTATTACTTCCGAGTATTTTATATGTTGTATTACACTGGACTGAACTACACTCCAATGTATTTTGTAACTAGATACTTTCAAAAGCTGGAATTTGTATTTTCAAAATACAAAATACTTTTCTATACCATTTTTCTATACTCCCGTTCACCCTACATTGGTATCAAATGTCTGATGGCACTATTGTGTGATAAGAGCGTCTGCTAAATTAACTAAATGTATATGTAAAAATGTACAATTGAAAAACATGCTGAGTATTACTCTAATGAGCTCTGCCCCGCAACAAGGCCAATGACAATACCCAGTGTGCTTTGCAGTTGTTCATTTTCACAAATACAGTACATTTACATTGTGGTCATTTAGCAGACACTCTTATCCAGAGTGACAGTGCGTTCAACTAAGGTAGATAAACAACAACATATCACAGTCACAGCAAGTAAGACGTTTCTGTAACTGTTACTGAGAATGTTGTTGCTGTTTGGCCGGCTACTTGCAAATGTATTTTAGTATTTTAATTAAATACAATACCTAACAAAAGTATCTTATATTTTATTTTGATACATTGGTCTTTAGGGTATTTTGTTGTTGTATTTTGTAATTATAATTTGTAATTTAAGCCCATCCCTGCCTGCAGCGATAGTAGTAAGACAATGGGCAGACTGGCATTATCTTTACTATGGCAGCATCAGAATACCAAATTGCTTTTGGCCCCATAGCATTCCCTGCCATGTCAGAAGGTGGGATTGACCTGTTTTGTCTGGCTGTGTGTCTGTGCTCCCGAAAGGGAGATGAGGTTGTTTGTATTTATTGAAATGTTCAATAAATGTTTTGTTCATAAGTGAGACAGTCCCCTTACCTACCTTAACCCTACCATAGGGCAGGGCTATATGGCCTAAAAATGATATCTCGATTTCTTCAAACCTATGGGCTTTTCTTGATATCTCGATTTTTGAAAATTTCTCTAAATACATTTTGTTGCACAATTAAAGATCAATACACAAATATAGTCACAAATAATCCAGTGAATTGAGCGCTTGTATTCATACCTGTATAAATATACGCCTTCCACAACCACAAGACCCATAAATAATCGAATTATTTTATCAAAATAGTTGACCTGTATTTTTGCAATCACTGATCTGGTTTTCAAGTCTGTATATCAAAATGCCCTTTTTTGATACAAATTTAACCAGATCCATGTACATCGACTGATTCTGTTGGTTAAAACCTCAACTGCATAAAGCGAGTTGAAACTGCTTGCTGTCAGAGAGGAAGAAGTGATATTTAATCTTTGTGAGTGGCAGGAGGAGGGGCCTGGGGTCTGTCTGTGAGTGGCAGGAGGAGGGGCCTGGGGTCTGTCTGTGAGTGGCAGGAGGAGGGGCCTGGGGTCTGTCTGTGAGTGGCAGGAGGAGGGGCCTGGGGTCTGTCTGAGTGGCAGGAGGAGTGGCATGGGGTCTGTCTGTGAGTGGCAGGAGGAGGGGCCTGGGGTCTGTCTGTGAGTGGCAGGAGGAGGGGCCTGGGGTCTGTCTATGAGTGGCAAGAGGAGTGGCCTGGGGTCTGTCTATGAGTGGCAGGAGGAGTGGCCTGGAGTCTGTCTATGAGTGGCAGGAGGAGGGGCCTGGGGTCTGTCTGTGAGTGGCATGGGGTCTGTCTGTGAGTGGCAGGAGGAGTGGCATGGGGTCTGTCTGTGAGTGGCAGGAGGAGGGGCCTGGGGTCTGTCTGTGAGTGGCAGGAGGAGGGGCCTGGGGTCTGTCTGTGAGTGGCAGGAGGAGGGGCCTGGGGTCTGTCTGTGAGTGGCAGGAGGAGGGGCCTGGGGTCTGTCTGTGAGTGGCAGGAGGAGGGGCCTGGGGTATGTCTGTGAGTGGCAGGAGGAGGGGCCTGGGGTCTGTCTGTGAGTGGCAGGAGGAGGGGCCTGGGGTCTGTCTGTGTGGCAGGAAGAGGGGCCTGGGGTCTGTCTGTGTGGCAGGAGGAGCCAAGGCGACGAGACCAAAAAAAAAAAAACTTGATTCTTGCTATACAGGTATTTGGAACATCCTGCTAAAACATTTTAATGAATGTGTTTTAATCAAATCAGCTATATGCGCTGAGCTTGTCTAATGCTTTAAGCACACTGTTTGATGAAATAATCTTTCACCTGCTGGCCTTCGCCGATTCTGTTATGAAGCTCCTGACGTTGCCGGTAATAGGCTACAACCAGGGTCTGCAACCTTTTAAATGTGGAGTGCCAATTTACCATTTCTTACCATTTCTTCACATTTTCATTTAAATTATAACGTGCTTTTGTTCTATTGCCAACTAGGTAAAAATATCCCACATATAGCCAACAAATAAAACTTGCCAACAAACTTGCAGCATTGTACCAACTGTTCTGGTCCCTCAGGCACCAGTGAGCTCTGGACAGAAACAGCTGTATTTCCACAAGGGATAAAAATTAATCGGGTATTTTATGAGCCTCGGTAGTATCGGTGGTTATCAAAAGGGAGAGAGCTCGAACAATTTTTCAACTTCATTGAGTAACTATTGTCATTGTCATTGGATGTTAAAAAGAGACTTTGTTTACTTGATTGAAGAATAAAATACTTTGAGAAGCTCCACAGTTCATTAGTGGTGGTGATTATTTGATTGTCTTACCTATCAGACATCCCAAATGGACACATACATTTGCGCGCGGGCCAGGTAGCCTACTACTTCTATCCGTAATCAGTTGCGCGACATTACTCAACATACTTTATTATGCAACATGACTCATTTGCAAATTGTTTAAACCCCAAAATCTTCAAAGTTGTTTATAATAGAAAAATATTATGTTTGTCTACATTCAACTGGTAAAAGTTCATTTTGATATAATGTGAAAAAAATATGTTGTGACTGGCCTGGTATGCTATTCAGTAGGCTGGGCGGTACCCAGAAGTTCGTGTTGTGACTGGCCTGGTATGCTATTCAGTAGGCTGGGCGGTACTCAGATGTTCATACCGTCCTTCTCGTCCTGGGATTTATGCCTCTGTGGAGGGCGTGGCACACCTGTATTTGGAGAGTTTCTCCCATTCTTCTCTACAGATCCTCTCAAGCTCTGTCAGGTTGGGTTAGGAGCGTCACTGCACAGTTTTTTTCAGGTCTCTCCAGAGATGTTCGATCGGGTTCAAGTCCGGGCTCTGGCTGGGCCACTCAAGGACATTCAGAGTCTTGTCCCGAAGCCACTCCTGACCGCTCTGGAACAGGTTTTCATCAACGATCTCTCTGTACTTTGCTCCGTTCATCTTTCCCTCGATCCTGACTAGTCTCCCAGTCCCTGCCGCTGAAAAACATCCCCACAGCATGATGCTGCCACCACCATGCTTCACCGTAGAGATGGTGCCAGGTTTCCTCCAGACGTGACGCTTGGCATTCAGGTCAAAGAGTTAAATCTTGGTTTCATCAGACCAGAGAATCTTGTTTCTCATGGTCAGAGTTTAATGGCTGTGATAAACTAAGGATGGATCAACAACATTGTAGTTACTCCACAATACTAACCTAAATGACAGAGTGAAAAGAAGGAAGCCTGTACAGAATACAAATATTCCAAAACATGCATCCTGTTTGCAACAAGGCACTAAAGTAATACTGCAAAAAGTGTGAGAAAGCAATTAACTTTATGTCCTGAATACACAGTGTTATGTTTGGGACAAATACAACACATTACTGAGTACCATTCTCCAATATTAAGGAATACCTAGGATAGGATAAAGTAATCCTTCTAACCCCCCCCCCTTAGAGTTAGATGCACTATTGTAAAGTGGTTGTTCCACTGGACATCATAAGGTGAATGCACCAACTTGTAAGTCGCTCTGGATAAGAGCGTCTGCTAAATGACTTAAATGTAAATGTAAAATAACGTAATAATAAATGTATGTTGCTGTGTGTAGAATCATGCAATTACTTGGAAACCAAATGAGCTCATATTTAAATTAAATTAAATCAATCAAATCAAATCAAATGTTATTTGTCACAGGTACCTTACCGTGCCCACTTACAAGCCCTTAACCAACGATGCAGTTTTAAGAAAATAGAGTTAAGAAAATATTGACTAAATAAACTAAAGTTAAAAAATTTAAATAAAAAGTAACACAATAAAATAACAATAAAGAGGCTATATACAGGAGGTAACGGTACCGAGTGAGTGTGCGGGGGTACAGGTTAGTCGAGGTAATTTGTACATGTCGGTAGGAGTAGTGACTATGCATAGATAATAAACAGCGAGTTGCAGCTGTGTAAAAACAAAGGGGGGAGGTCCTCCCGAGTGGAGCAGCGCTCTAAGGCACTGCAGTGCTTGAGGCGTCGCTACAGATCCGGGTACGATCCCGGGTTGTGTCACAGCCAGCCGCGACTGGGAAACCAATGAGGCAACGCACATTTGGCCCAGCGTTGTCTGTGTTAGGGGAGTGTTTGCCCGGCTGGGATGTCCTTGTCCCATCGCACTCTAGTGACTTCTGTGGCAGGCTGGGCGCATGCACGCTGAACGGTCACCAGTTGTACGGTGTTTCCTCTGTTAAGGGAGCAGTGTGTCAAGAAGCAGTGCTGCTTGGCAGGGCCGTGTTTCAGAGGACGCATGGCACTCGACCTTCGCCTCTCCCAAGTCCATATGGGAGTTGCAGCGATGGGACAAGACTGTAACTACCAATTGGATATCACGAAATTGGGGTGAAAAAAGGGTAAAAAATTATAAAAAACAAAGAGGGGGGGTCAATGTAAATAGTCCGGGTGGCCATTTGATTAATTATTCAGCAGTCTTATGGCTTGGGGATATGAGCCTTTTGGACCTAGACTTGGCACTCCGGTACCGCTTGCCGTGCGGTAGCAGAGAGAACAGTTTATGACTTGGGTGACTGGAGTCTTGGACCATCTTTTGAGCCTTTCTCTGACACTGCCTACTATATAGGTTCTGGATGGCAGGAAGCTTGGCCCCAGTGATGTACTGGGCCGCACGTACTACCCTCTGTAGGATGCCAAATCTTTTCAGTCTCCTGAGGGGGAAAAGGTGTTGTCGTGCCCTCTTCACGACTTTCTTGTTGTGTTTGGACCATGATAGTTTGTTGGTGATGTGGACACCAAGGAACTTGAAACTTTTGACCCGCTGCACTACAGCCCTGTCGATGTGAATGTTGGCGTGTTCGGCATTCCTTTTTCTGTAGTCCACAATCATCTCCATTGTCTTGCTCATGTTGAGGGAGAGGTTGTTGTCCTGGCACAACACTGCCAGGTCACTGACCTCCTCCCGATAGGCTGTCTCATCGTTGTCGGTGATCAGGCCTACCACCTTTGTGTCATCAGCAAACTTAATTATGGTGTTGGAGTCATGCTTGGCCACGCAGTCGTGGGTGAACAGGGAGTACAGGAGGGGACTAAGCATGTACCCCTGAGGGGCCCCCGTGTTGAGGATCAGTGTGAAAGATGTTGCATACCCTTACCAACTGGGGGCGGCCCGTCAGGAATTCCAGGATCCAGGGAGGTGTTTAGTCCCAGGGTCCTTAGCTTAGTGATGAGCTTTGTGGGCACAATGGTGTTGAACGCTGAGCTGTAGTCAATGGACAGCATTCTCAGATAGGTGTTCCTTTTGTCCAGGTGGGAAAGGACAGTGTGGAGTAAAATTGAGATTGCGTCACCTGTGGATCTGTTGGGGTGGTATGGGAATTGGTGTGGGTCTAGGGTTTCCAGGATGATGGTGTTAATGTGAGCCATGACCAGCCTTTCAGTGTTGCTTGCCTCGAAGCTAGCATAAAATGTATTTAGCCCGTCTGGTGGGCTCTCGTCACTGGGCATCTCATGGCTGGGATTCCCTTTGTTGTCCGTAATAGTTTGCAAGCCCTTCCAAATCCCTGCCACATCCGACGAGTGTCAGAGCCGGTGTAGTAGGATTCAATCTTAGTCCTGTTTTGCCTGTTTGATGGTTCGTCTGAGGGCATTGCGGGATTTCTTCTAAGCATATAGTGTAAGCCATTAGTGTCCCGCTCCTTGAAAGCGGCAGCTATTTGAACAAAATAGTTCTCTACTCTACAGCTGGGGTAGACTCTTTCCGGTATGTTGTGATCAATGCTTTTTTGGACAGGATGAAGGCAATTTTTTCCATGAATTATACATAAAAGGTATACTGTATTTGCTAAGTTAATAGGTTGTGTGCTTTATGCTGGATGTTAAATTTACATTCCACTTAGGAGGCCGGGTTAATTTTCAAATCTGGGTCACATTGACTTGTAATTAAGCTGGGTTCTCAAGTCACTGCTTCAATGACATGTTCAACACACTACAGATGGAGTTGTGATCATAAAGGAGGTCTTGTGATACATCGTTTTTTTCACATTTAAGGATAGGAGATAAATACTGTCATACACTGAAGTATCAGTTTGGCACTGTACACGTCATTTCAATCCTGCTTTGTAAGAGGCACTACACTTCCCCTGGATGTTTGGGGGAAAAGATTGGGCAAAATATCGGAATTGGCTGCCTGTGTAAACACAGCCTCTTTTATTCAGAAGTTACATTTCAGGTCTTGATTGCTTCCAACCCAAGTACAGAATCTTGGTGCAGTATAATACTCCCCCCACTTACAAATGGTTATCTATATTTTTTATCCCACCATAGTTTTGATCACTTAAATAAATAGAGCTAATCAGATAGTTCCCTCTAAGTTAATTCATGAGCATCAATTATGTCCAATTAAGACACACCCATACTATTATGCTTGTGTTAACTTCAATTAAGCAGAGGTATTGGGAGATACAATCCAGTAACTATGTTTATCGTTATCAAATAAATCATGTATGAACATTTTTGGTATTTATTGTATCCAGTCTGTTGACACAACAATCCTAATTACAGTGCTTGCAGTAACAAAATACGTAATCTGCCTATGGATAATTACAGTATTATGATTGAGTGATTCCTTATTATTATTTCATTGTAAATCCCTTTAACTGTTGATAAGATATGATGCTGCTGAGTTTCCCTGTATCACCTCTGAGTTCAATGTGATATGTTAAGGTTACTGGATGTGTTTGCTATGATTGCGCCCATGGATGGATGTTTGCCTGGGGACATAGGAGGAATTCATAGCCTTCAGCTCTCTGGTCTGCAGTGAGCACAATGAGCAGTAAGCTCTACCGCTGATCCCTATCAATACAACTCCTCGGGATCGCCCTAATGCATCCTACATCTGTAGATTTGTGTGCGTGTGTAACACAGATTTACTTTCACCCTCTACTTGGCTCCAGGGATACTGTTCTAATGTAGGTGGCTAGAGTGGGTGACCTCCTCCTAGTTAGTAGGTAGCACTGTAAATCCAGCTCTGACTCTGACCTTACTACTGTAACATTCCAGTATGCTCTCACTGGTTCCTAATTACAGTGGTTCCTCCTTTAAAAGTTGCGTCATACTGCGGCACACCTTGCATGCTGCCTCAGCATTCTGTGGCACGTCATTTAATTCTCAGCCATTTTTTCTGTTACTGCAAGTTATTGCTTGTTTGACCACAAGAGGCCATCTTTGAGAAGCATTTGATAGTATTCCCTATTGGCATTACCAGAGAATTTAAAACCTTTTTTGTAATAACATAGTATATGGGATTGATTTTTAAGAAATTTGGCTTAATTATTTTGATTAATATTATGGTGTTTCTATTCAGAGAAAAACAAAAAACGAAACCCTCAGGGTTTTTATGGCGCTGTACAACGTGACGGTTGGGAGTAGGCTACAGGATCGGAGGATTCTAAATTGTTTGCCATCATTAGACAACTTTGTTCCAATATTTCTGTAAATCAGTGATATTTATTCTCATAGTAATTTTTTATGGATCCATAACTAAATCAACATCTGCATTTTGAAAGACTATTTTTTATCATTATTTTATTAACAAAATGTGTTTATTTGTTTATTAGGCTACTGTCCAGTCTACATTAAATACTGTAGTAAACATGTGAAGTGCCTAATTCCTTACATAAGAGAGAGCAGGCCATGTCTGTACTACAGAATGCAGGGCACACGGGAGAACGGTGTTATTTCATAGTTGTGATATCTTCACTATATAATGTAGAAAATATTAAAAATAAAGAAAAATCCTGGAATGAGTGTCACGATCGCCGTAATGAGGCAGAGTGGACCAAGGCGCAGCGTGATAGAAAGACATATTTTTATTTAGAAGACGAACAAACGAACAAAAACAACAGACGACCGTGAAGCTATTCAAACAAATAGTGCTGACACTAAACACTACACATAGACATCGACAATTACCCACCATAGCCTAATGCCTATGGCTGCCTTAAATATGGCTCCCAATCAGAGACAACAATAAACAGCTGTCTCTGATTGAGAACCAAACCAGGCAACCATAGACTTTCCTAAACATCTATACTGAACACAACCCCATACACTCAACAAAACAACCACCCAAGACGAGACAAATACACCCAAACATCCCCCGTCACACCCTGACCTAACTAAAATAATACAGAAAACAAAGATAACTAAGGCCAGGGCGTGACAATGAGTAGGTGTGTCCAAACTTTTGACTGGTACTTGCTTAATAATTTGATTAATATTATGGTGTTTCTATTCCACGAAAAACCGAAAAAAAAAACTGGGTTTCTGTTAGAATGGAATGGAAAATATGGCGCTGTACAATGTGACGGTAGGCAGTACAGTACTGGGCTATTTATCTAAAGAATCCCTGTGTCCTGTGGACGGGAGACCGGGTGATGGGGAAGAAGGAGTAGGCTGAATTTGTTCTTAACTGATTCCATATGTGTTATTTCATAGTTGTGATGTCTTATTCTACAATGTAGAAAATAGTAAAAAAATTGAAAAATCCTGGAATGAGTAGGTATGTCCAAACTCTTGACTGGTACTTGCTGGAACAGAAAATGACGGTCGGCAGTACAGTACTGGGCTATTTACGAAGAAGTAGGCTGTCCTTATAATTAAGAATTTGCTCATAACTGACTTTCCTAGTTAAATAAAGGTTACACTAAGAGCATAACATTTCTGCACCCTAATTTCTAATTATTGTCTTACCAATACCCAAATGGAGATTAAGTGAAATATAAACATCTGCATTTGAATGTCATTTTTTCTCGTTATTTTATTTTATTAACGAAAGCATAAAGATGTTGATGAATAAATACTATATTGCTGTTTTGAGTTACAAATGTAACACTTTAGAGTACTTAAGCATCGAATACATTGCAAGTTGAGGGATTTTCACAACAGTAGCCGAGTTATAAAAAGTATATTGTCCTGCTAATAGGAAACATTTGCATGATGGGCTACACCTGCTACAGTTGTGATGTCTTCACTATTATTCTACAATGTAGAAAATAGTAAAAATATAGAAAAATCCTTGAATGAGTAGGTGTCACGATCGTGTGGAGGAGAGACGGACCAAAACGCAGCATGTGGAAAATAAGCCATCTTCTTTTATTTTACTACGAAGATGAACATGAAACGAAACACTATTACAAACTATACAAAAACAACAAACGACCGTGAAGCTATAAACGTAGTGCACACAAACAGGCTACAAACGTTCAACATAGACAATTCCCCACAAACAGCTAAAGCCTATGATTGGGAGCCATATTTAAGGCAATCAGAGACAACAATAACCAGCTGTCTCTAATTGAGACCCAATTCAGGCAACCATAGACTTTCCTAGATACCTACACTCAACCATAGACACAGCTAGACTTCTATACTAAACATAAACCCAACTACTCTAATAAACCCCCTAAACCTTACAACCACCCTAGACACTACAAAAAACACATACATCCCCATGTCACACCCTGACCTAACTAAAATAATTAAGAAAACAAAGAATACTAAGGCCAGGGCGTGACATAACCCCCCCCCCCTTAAGGTGCGAACTCCGGGCGCACCAGCACATAGTCTAGGGGAGGGTCTGGGTGGGCGTCCGTCCACGGCGGCGGCTCCGGCACTGGTCGTGGTCCCCACCCCACCATAGTCACTACCCGCTTACGTAGCCTCCTCCAAATGGCCACCCTCCACATTAACCCCACTGGACTAAGGGGCAGCACCGGACTAAGGGGCAGCACCGGACTAAGGGGCAGCACCGGACTAAGGGGCAGCACCAGACTAAGGGGCAGCACCGGACTAAGGGGCAGCACCGGGATAAGGGGCAGCACCGGGATAAGGGGCAGCACCAGGATAAGGGGCAGCACCAGGATAAGGGGCAGCACCAGGATAAGGGGCAGCTCCGGACTGAGGGACGGCAGCTCCGGACTGAGGGACGGCAGCTCCGGACTGAGGGACGGCAGCTCCGGACTGAGGGACGGCAGCTCCGGACTGAGGGACGGCAGCTCCGGACTGAGGGACGGCAGCTCCGGACTGAGGGACGGCAGCTCCGGACTGAGGGACGGATCCTGGCTGGATGACTGCTCTGGCGGATCTTGGCTGGACGGCTCTGCCGGATCCTGGCTGGACGGCTCATGGCTGGCTGACGGATCTGGCTGCTCATGGCTGGCTGACGGATCTGGCTGCTCATGGCTGGCTGACGGATCTGGCTGCTCATGGCTGGCTGACGGATCTGGCTGCTCATGGCTGGCTGACGGATCTGGCTGCTCATGGCTGGCTGACGGATCTGGCTGCTCATGGCTGGCTGACGGATCTGGCTGCTCATGGCTGGCTGACGGCTCTGGCAGATCCTGTCTGGCTGGCGGCTCTGGCAGATCCTGTCTGGTTGGCGGCTCTGGCAGATCCTGTCTGGTTGGCGGCTCTGGCAGATCCTGTCTGGTTGGCGGCTCTGGCAGATCCTGTCTGGTTGGCGGCTCTGGCAGATCCTGTCTGGTTGGCGGCTCTGGCAGATCCTGTCTGGTTGGCGGCTCTGGCAGATCCTGTCTGGTTGGCGGCTCTGGCGGATCCTGACTGACGAATGGCTCTAGCGGCTCCTGACTGACTAACGGCTCTGACGGCTCGGGACAGACGGGCGGCTCAGACGGCTCGGGACAGACGGGCGGCTCAGACGGCTCGGGACAGACGGGCGGCTCAGACGGCGCTGGGCAGACGGGCGGCTCAGACGGCGCTGGGCAGACGGATGGCTCAGACGGCGCTGCGGAGACGGATGGCTCAGACGGCGCTGGGGAGACGGATGGCTCAGACGGCGCTGGGGAGACGGATGGCTCAGACGGCGCTGGGGAGACGGATGGCTCAGACGGCGCTGGGGAGACGGATGGCTCAGACGGCGCTGGGGAGACGGATGGCTCAGACGGCGCTGGGGAGACGGATGGCTCAGACGGCGCTGGGGAGATGGATGGCTCAGACGGCGCTGGGGAGACGGATGGCTCAGACGGCGCTGGGCAGACGGATGGCTCAGACGGCGCTGGGCAGACGGATGGCTCAGACGGCACTGGGCAGACGGATGGCTCAGACGGCACTGGGCAGACGGATGGCTCAGACGGCACTGGGCAGACGGATGGCTCAGACGGCACTGGGCAGACGGATGGCTCAGACGGCACTGGGCAGACGGATGGCTCAGACGGCACTGGGCAGACGGATGGCTCAGACGGCACTGGGCAGACGGATGGCTCAGATGGCACTGGGCAGACGGATGGCTCTTGCCGGAATAGGCGCACTGTAGGCCTGGTGCGTGGTGCCGGAACTGGAGGCACCGGGCTAAGGACACGCACCTTCAGGCTAGTGCGGGGAGAAGGAACAGGGCATACTGGACCCTGGGGACGCACATTAGGCCTAGTGCGTGGTGCCGGAACTGGTGGTACCGGGCTGGGGACACGCATCTCAGGGCTAATGCGGGGAGCAGCAACAGGATGCACAGGACTCTGGAGACGCACAGGAGGCTTGGTGCGTGGCGCCGGAAATACCGGACCGTGCAGGCGTACTGGTTCCCTTGAGCACCGAGCCTGCCCAACCTTACCTGGTTGAATGCTCCCCGTCGCCCTACCCGTGCGGGGAGGTGGAATAACCCGCACCGGGCTATGTAGGCGAACCGGGGACACCATGCGTAAGGCTGGTGCCATGTATGCCGGCCCGAGGAGACGCACTGGAGACCAGACGCGTTGAGCCGGCTTCATGACACCTGGCTCAATGCCCAATCTAGCCCTACCAGTGCGGGGAGGTAGAATAACCCGCACCGGGCTATGAACACGTACAGGAGACACCGTGCGCTCTACTGCGTAACACGGTGTTCGCCCGTACTCCCGCTCTCCACGGTTAGCCTGGGAAGTGGGCGCAGGTCTCCTACCTGCCCTCGGCCCACTACCTCTAAGCCCCCTCCCAATAATTTTTTGGGGCTGACTCACAGGCTTCCTACCGCGTCGTCGTGCTGCCTCCATTCGCCGGTATCCCTCCTCACACTGCGCCAGAGAATCCCAGGCTGGCTCCGGCACTCGCCCTGGGTCGATCGCCCACCTGTCGATCTCCTCCCACGTAGTGTAGTCCATATTATGCTCCCATTTCCATTCCTCCTTGCGCTGCTCCTGTTGCCGCTTTTCACGCTGCTTGATCCCGCATTGGTGGGGAATTCTGTCACGATCGTGTGGAGGAGAGACGGACCAAAACGCAGCATGTGGAAAATAAGCCATCTTCTTTTATTTTACTACGAAGATGAACATGAAACGAAACACTATTACAAACTATACAAAAACAACAAACGACCGTGAAGCTAAAAACGTAGTGCACACAAACATGCTACAAACGTTCAACATAGACAATTCCCCACAAACAGCTAAAGCCTATGATTGCCTTAAATATGGCTCCCAATCAGAGACAACAATAACCAGCTGTCTCTAATTGAGACCCAATTCAGGCAACCATAGACTTTCCTAGATACCTACACTCAACCATAGACACAGCTAGACTTCTATACTAAACATAAACCCAACTACTCTAATAAACCCCCTAAACCTTACAACCACCCTAGACACTACAAAAAACACATACATCCCCATGTCACACCCTGACCTAACTAAAATAATTAAGAAAACAAAGAATACTAAGGCCAGGGCGTGACAGTAGGTGTGTCCAAACTTTTGACTGGTACTTGCTTAATTAATTCAATTAATATTATGGTGTTTCTAGTCCATGAAAAAAAAAAAAAAATCTGGGTTTCTGTTAGGATGGAACGGAAAATATGGCGCTGTACAAAGTGATGTCCGGCAGTACAGTACTGGGCTATTTAGCTAAAGAATCCCTGTGTAGTGCTAGTCTCAGAGGAGCACGACACAGTCCTAAAATAGTTGTAGGCTTTTGCTTCTAACTTCAATATGCTCTTTAAATAAGACCTACACCATTTTTAACAGTATATCTACAAATATTTTTTTCATGATGTGACTCTCCGCCAATAATTACATTTAGAGGATTGGAGGACTCTATATTAATATCTAAGGGGCATTTTCCGTTAGGATCTGTGAGAATATCTGAGAATATCTAAGGGGCTTTTATATAATTCTAAATTCATTAATAATGATAATCGCTTTGTTTAAAAAGTAACGCTATTTTGTAGATGTCGTTTTCATTTAACCTAGACTGAGCGAGAAAAAGGCCATTCTTGAACATGGGGTGAGACATTCTCACTAATTTGTAAATAAAGCCAGTTATTTAGAATTATTTATTTATGGAGAAACCTAACTTGATTATTTAGCAGACATCACTTGCTTATATTCAGTCAACACATATCTTAAGAATATCATGGAATATTTGAACATTTTCATTTCTCCATGCTTGTCTCAGAGCAGCGCGAAACGGTATTGAAATAGACGGCCATAGCGGGAAGGCTATGTATTCTGTGCCCACTCGTGGTATCTCTCTCCGGTTACACATCCTTGGAATAGCAGAACAGCATAACGGTCCGGGCAGCCTTTGCTGTGCCTGGTGAGCAGTTGGTCAAGTTCTGTTGTCAGAAGAGGAATGGAAATGTCAGGGTGAACCGAAAACCTGACGAACCCGCCACATTCTAAATGTTGACTCTGCCTGTCGGAGGTGGAGTTCCAGAGCTCACAGGTGTGCCTGGTAGGGATTGTGACTCCATCTCGTTCCTTTTCAACGCGTGAGTGAGTCAATGACTATTCAAGCCATTGACTCACTGATGAATGAAGATGATGAGCGATCGGCAGAGACAATCTGTAATCTGCGGGCATCACGGCTCGGTAAGAAATGTTTTATATATACTGTATATTCAATCCTCAGAACATTAACCATGTGGGTTCGCTTGTTTTGTACTGTTCTGTAGTTTCAACCCAATAATTAGTCTGACAAACAAAGAACTTTGCTTCCCGCAGGCCCAAGCATGGATCAAAGCTGGCGAGACATTCCATAGCGTCATCTTCACAGACGAATCAACCGTGGCCCTTGAGCAATTTGCTTAAAATTGCTACAGAAAGATTAACGAAAGCATAAAGATGTTGATGAAGAAAGGCTGTTTTGAGTTAGAAATGTAACACTTTAGAGTACTTAAGCATCGAATACATTGCAAGTTGAGGGATTTTCACAACAGTAGCCGGGCTATAAAAAGTCTATTGTCCTGCTAATAGGAATAATTTGCATGATGGGCTACATTCTTTATTGTAACCACAATGTCATACATAGTTTGTATTTACCTTTCCAATTACTTTTAGAGATTGGGAATTACAAATGTGCGCTTTCTTTTTAGTTACATTGTTTTAGTTCGAACGTGCAGACTTATTTTCTTTAAATTATTGTTTTATGTAGGATGCTACATTTTTGACCAGTTGAAATTGTAAGTAGGCCTAATAATAAAAATCCTACTTCTATTAGGCTGTTAAGCCTTATAACCTACCCCAGCAGGTTAAGTTATTTTATATAGGTCTAGGCTCCGAAGAAATAGACTCCAATTATGCCCTCTTGTTGTTTGTAAAGTCGAATTCAAAATTCAAAAGGCACTCGCACATCTGAGCTATCTTTTTTGCAGGTGCATGGCAACAGCCGGATAAGATGAAGAAAACGAAGAAGAACCCACACACTGCTCTCGATCGTATCACTGATCTTTAATAAGCTTTACGTATCGGCCTCAAGGCCTTCGTCAGAGCTTTTGTGAGTTTTTTAAATTATCACCTGTTGGATACGGGGTAAACTTTGAACATTGAGATATTAAAGACATGATAGATCAAACGCATAGTATATAAAGGAGTGAGATCTTTAGAAAGACAGAGTGGCTGTGGAATGTGCTGGGTGGACGGGAGAGTGTCACGGGAGTGCGATTGGTGATACGAGAGGACATGGCATGACTGCAGTAGAGATCTGTGGGGGCTCATAATTTAAGATCATGGTGAGAGTAGAAGAGATAGTGGTGGCATTTCAGACACTGTGGTAAACTTTCAGGAAACCTGTGACTCAGAGTTTTGTTAGGTTGGATATTTTTCCCAAATCATTAACCTTTTTCCCAATTTCTAACAGTCGGCGAACATTTGACAGATTACATGCAGGAGTTATTCTCACGGCAGTCATAGTAGGGACAGTAACTGAAGGAGCATAACTAGTAGCGAAGGATGCTATATTGACAGCATGGAACTGGACTACTGCGTAAATGAGGGGTATTGTGAGACTATAGTCATAGGCCATGTTGGTAGTAGCAGGGGTTACTTTAGTAGCATTGTTGAGATATCAGTTTATGAGGACTCTTGCAACATGGATTGGTATCTGGTAACTGGTAGACCGATGGGAGTACAGGGGAGGCTGTTATTCAAATGTCACAAATTAGTGATCTTGCCATAGGAGAGTTTATGTTGTCAGGAAATGTATAATGTGTTACAGTGTGTATATCCTCAGGTGAATGCAGAGATAACCAAGGGGTGTTGGGACAGCGGTGGTTTGGGCCACACACACTACTACTTACAGCACCTGCAGCGGTAAAGATCATCATGTCTCTCCTTGGAGGGTGCATAGTTCTCACGTGAAGTGAGGTCCAGCTGCATAATGGGTGAGCTTGAAGACACCATGACAGAGGTAGCGGAGCGAGAGAGAGGGAGAGAGACTAGATTCCATTGTAAGAAATGCAGATGGGTTGGGTCTGGAAACTAATTTAAGCATCATGGTTGGGTTGGGGTTAGCTGCTTTACTGGTTAATGCATCATATGAAAGAGGATAGATGTTGAGGTAAATGTACTCTAAACAACATGTTGATGGCATTAATGTGAAAGCATATACAGTGCTGAGTTACCTCAAGAGGATGTGACGTTGATTAAGGACACGCACTTGCATATCAGGTGACGTGCCTATCAGGTGAAATGGAGGAGATGGGGAACAAAGTGAAAATTACATGACTTGGGAACACCTCTCAGAACCTGGGGCTGAAAGGGGAAGACTGGGAGACAGCATGAGGAAGCTTTTTTAGGACTTCTATTTTTGTGGAATCCAGCACAAAAATATCCTGGAGGCATAGAGACAGGTGAAGAGAGAGCGGGAATTGTCATGGTCTCAGACTTTGGTTTTCATGCATATATAATTACGCATGGCTCATCACATTGTTAATACTGTTATGTTTTGTGTGTATTTTTGTTGCGTTCCAAGTCTTATGCTATCACTCTCTCAGGAACCAGAAGGAGAAAGTGGAGAAACAATAAGCGTTCCATCTGACATGGAACAAGACAGCAGATTCAGCTGGAATGGCATTTTGTTGTGTGATGAAAGATGGAAATAAATTTGTGTATGGTGTGATCATAGAACAGAGGCCATAAGTCTCTGAGGTCGTTAACCTCACAGGGAATGTCTGTTATCATTGTTTGTTCATTTATAATCATTTGTTCGTTTTCTTAATTCATGTTTTATTATCATTGTTTGTCCATTTAGAAGTAATTTCCAAGTTTATATAAATTAAACATTAGGAGACTATTGTTCAAAAGGGACTGTTGGATTTTGGGTAAACTTTGAACATTGAGATATTAAAGACATGATAGATCAGACGCATAGTATATAAAGGAGTGAGATCTGTAGAAAGTCATAGTGGCTGTGGAATGTGCTGGGTGGACGGGAGAGAATCACAGGAGTGCGATAGGTGATACGAGAGGACATCTGTGGATTAGGCGAAGGAGGGGTTGAGGTCAGGAGGTCAGGTCAGATCCCCTGAAGGGAGAAATAATGGTTTATTATCCTGTTACCCTCTTCCAGTGGAACCATAAGATGTAAGGATTGAAGAGAGGGAGGGGTGTCTAAAGTGGAGTATATACTGTATATACTAGTGATGGTGAGAACATGTTTTTTGTCTGAATTACAGCTGTAACGACCCGTTGACAGGAATTACATTTGGTTAAGCTTCTCTAGTGTCCGTGAGTTATTTACTCTGAAAAATGTGAACCTAACACACCCTTATGTAGACCTACCCACACCCACATCCGTTCCACGCATCAAAAGGGGTTGGAGGCATTAGGAAAAATAAATAAGTGCCCTCAAATATAACAATATGCATTTCATAAATATTCAAATAAAGTGTGTACATAAAACATATTAAACACGTCTGTAAAACCACAATGAGGACATCAACCTACCAAGCAAGTTTTCATAAATCATTGGGTACAGTGTAAGAAAAACGTCAGAGTAATCTGAAATAGGGGCATAATTCATGTTCAAATTCACAACATAACATACATAGCCATTTCATCATTAAGACCTTTAGGAAATAATGTCTGGAGGGTGAAAATCACAAAACATTCTGTCTGATTTGTGGCTGGCAGTTGGCACGGACCAATTTATCGCGTAAATAAAACATGCCAGTGTTTCTTGACCGCATCTCCCACTTTTCGCGAGTTCAAAGTATATGTAGTTGTGAACATTACAGAGTGTTCTTTAGCTTTAGGGGGTCTTTTTTTGTAGCAGTTCATCTCGTGTTTTCACCAATGCCAAATTAAGAGCTTCATTCACACATTGTGTAGAATAGCCTCTTCTTAGAAACCTATTGCGCATCTCCGTTGCTTTTTCTAGATAGTCCTGAAAATGATTTTCTGCAAGTTGGGGAGGTGGGGGGTTTCACACTTAGCTCAAGTTGGGGAGGGGAGGGGGTGTTCACACCTAGCTCGTCTATTAGACAATTCTTTAGTAAAGGTTGAATAGTCTATTGTTCAGCTAATAGCCCATCCTGCTATGCATGTGAACAACTAATAATAATACTTTTTCCCCTTTCCATGTTAAAGATTCCAATTGATAAAGTGTTTTGAGCCACAATCGGCCCCAACCCAACTTTGGGCTAGAATGTTGAGGGTTCGAAACCTGCTCCCTGCTTGCTATAATGAATGAGTTTGATACACCTGGTATTAGATATGGCTGGAAAAAAACTTGCTAAATAGCAATTTTCGTAACTTAACTTTATGACAAACAAATATGCACAATCGTTTGTCTCTACATTAACTAACATATTCCTCTCAATTGTCATTTTTTTGCTTGACTCGTTATGACGTTATCATTTCTTAAATTAGCTTCCCAGTAATGTTTTGTCAGCCATCTTTGCTGAAGTCACCAGGGATGGGTGGCCCGCGTGAAATTCGTCATTGGAACCACTCGATATGATTGGTAATTTAAAAACCTTGGGACCCAAATGCATACTGAGTGCTCTAACTCCCCCTTGTGGTGGTCTGGAGCAATGAAGCAATGACGCTGGGTACCTCTAAGTCCCGCGGTGTAAGCTCGCAACTGAACAAGCCATGAATTCACTGCTTATTCAGTGTAGTTATATTCTACAACACTACATTTTCTACATCGTAAATTGGCTGGTTGGTTGTACAGTTAGAGATTGGGCTTATTTCCATGCGCTCAGTGTCATATGATGTGCATCTCCCTCCTTCTCTATATTGCCCGTCAGGAGTAGCGGCGAGTGTCATATTTGCTCGTTAGACAGCTGTTGCTTGCGAGAGATTGGCTTGAATTAAATGGGACTTTTTGTACATTCAGCAGTGTGAGACAGACTCTGTAACATCTGTGCATGGACACCAGCTCCCATCACCACATCCTTAATTAACACCACACACACACACACACACACACACACACACACACACACACACACACACACACACACACACACACACACACACACACACACACACACACACACACACACACACACACACATACACACACACACACACACACACACACACAGAGAGAGAGAGAGAGAGAGAGAAACACTCACACCTCTCAATTAGATGCTATTCTATCCCAAGTAACTGCACCTATATGCTTTATGCTACACAGCTCACTGCACATGGTTTTCCTCTAGATGATGTTAAAGGAATGGTCCTAAAGCAATATCCAGCTTCCGATCCTATAGCTTTAAAGAAAACCAATTCCTTTTGATCATTATGTTTGAAGTCGACTGGCATTTCTCCCCATGGAGCTAGACCTCCCCTCTCTAATGATATATGTAATTTTCCAACCTGCTGTATGTGAGGACATGGTTTTCCCCACAGCCTGCAGCATGTGCATTTTCTGCAAATAGCATGTAGTTGACTTCTGTCTATTTGAATGGTGCCCAAGTGTTTTGCAGTGGACAGCTCCCTTCCCAGCAATTACAACTGCTGGTTTGCATTTCAGCACCGGACAGCTCCTGTGTCCACAGGAAAGCTGGAGTGAATTTCAGCACCGGACAGTTCCTGCTGTATCTGTGACATGTGAGTGGAAGGGGCCAGTTGTCAGTCTTCTGTATGGACAGCTCCTGTCTCACCTCTCTCCTGCAGAAATACATGAGGAAGACGATAGAATGGAAATGAAATATCACATAACACACTCCATCATCAAATTATATTTATACTGAGTGAATTACATAACAGTTGACAGGAATAATAATTTTTGTTCTGGAGATATGACGCAGCATCACATTATACCCCTGTCCATGTGCAGTGAAAGACAATACATTCAAATGGAACAAATCCTTTGTCTGGTGGTCCCCTTTCGTAGCCTATAGGATGTTTCAAGTCTCCTTGAAGTTACTTCCAACAGGTGCAAGAAGCAAGTCTAATTTATCTCTTCTGTTCACTAAAGTGGCCAGACGATCCATTTATTATGAAGGCGGAAAACAACTGTATATTGTGGGATGTGTCAGGACAGCAAGTGTGTGTGTGTGTGAGTGCGTGTGTGTGTGTGTGTCTGTCTCTGTGAGTGTGTGACTCAATTCTAATGTCTAAAGGAAATAGAGTGGCTGGCTAATGACGGTTGACAGAAGCCATATATTGTGGTCATGTGATACAGAGACTCAGAGTTGCTGAGGCCTGCTCAATATGCCGGGTGAAACCACACAAACTTCCACGACGGAAAGCAGAACACCAACCCTGATACACCCATAGGAGGACTGATTGAATACATTACACAACATGATTCAGACCACAACAGCATGTTGCATACTAAAAGACTGTTTGAATACCCTCATTGTTGTCATGTCCAGGGCCATTCAGGGTTATTTTTTATGCTCATGTCATGTAAACTCCTGGCCTTAGTCATACCATTTGATGTGTCAATAGTAGTGGGGCTAAAAATCTGTTGATAATGTAGTCATTTAATATGTGTTTCTTCTTTATCTGTTCATAACTCTTCATATCACCAAGACTGACTAGATTTAATCAAGACACAGTAAATGCACACGCATACTCCGTCCCGCAGGAGCGTTCTATCTGTAGATATGAATCAATGGCCATTGCAGTGTATCCAGGTAAGACAACAGTCAGAGATATCAATCTATCTATCTAAGTATGAATCTATGTATCGACTCGGTGTATATAGCCAAGTTATCGTTACTTATTATTACTTTTATTATGTTTTACTTTTCTATGATTTCTCTATTTTCTTTCTCTCTGCATTGTTGGGAAGGGCCCGTAAGTAAGCATTTCACTGTTAGTCTACAAAGGGTTGTTTACAAAGCAAGTGACAAATACAATTTGATTTGATGAATCAGCTTATGATCCTCAGATCTCAGTCAGTGTAGTGGAAGACTCCTGGCAGCAGTTTCAACTTCAATTCAAACCCAAAGCCCCCGCAGACCCAACTGTGTCACGATGGGGGACCACAGTGAGAGCGCCATGGATTACATCTCTGAAGGTGTGCACTGCCAGGGGGCTCTGACTGTGGGGCTGGGTGCTGTGTAGAACCCATGGGGTGGTTGGATTAAAGGGTATTGGCTAAACTTTGGCGGTATCGAGATTGTCATACCTTCATACTGACTTTGTGCCATTCCGGGATATTCTGTAATACCCGCACTGAACACAAGAGGCGTTGTTTTCAAACCCCACTGATACTCTGTAATTCGAAGGTTAGCAATGCTAACAAGTACATGTAAAATCCCATAGAGAATGCTAACGGGTACATTGCGAACATTTTGCACAGTTTCTGACATAAACTATACAAATATATGAGTAACTTAAAAATGCTACTCACAGTTTGCTGCACACGCAAAACAAATATTAGCCCGCAAGGCTCTCTATTCAGGAGGGGATTCTCTGCTGTTACCAAGAAAATGCTTGATTTTGGAAGAAGCTAATCACTTAGCTAGATACCTAACTAGTTACTAAATTAGCAAACCAAATGCAGAACTGCAGAGCACTTTGCACATTTTAGACAGTTAGCTTAATAGTTATAAGATACTTTATCTAGCTGGCAAACATTTAGCTGTGAATTCCATACTGTAATTTGATGACCTGGTGCATACTGCACAAAAGTGAGTGACTAACACAGCTTCGGTCTCTCATCGTTGTTTGCTTGTAAACAAACACCACATGACACATGAATGGGGACTACCGTAAGCGTCATAATAATGTGACAGGTGAAATGAAGAACGCAATGTTCTTTATCTCTTAATGTATTGCACAAGTTGACAGCATTTAAAAAGTAGCTACAAATATTCAAATGTATTAAAAAATGTCAAAGAAATAGTTTCAACGATATTGGATGGTATTGAAAAATCGTCCTGTGGCTTTTTCCAAATATACGGTATACCACCCAACCTAGTACTGGCACTTTAGATTGAAAGCAGACGTGGTCTTTAGGCAGGTATGGTGCTTTGATCTTTGTTAGAGCACAGGGATAGGATTCAGCCATGTGGTGTTGGTGGTGTAACACATGGATTGCTATTCAGGTATTTGCAGTTGCACGCTGGTTTTATAAAGGAACGCATGGGGTTGTAGTTATATGATGCTGTGTCCTGTGGCCCCATGTGGCTCAGTTGGTAAAGCATGGCGCTTGCAACTCCAGGGTTGTGGGTTCAATTTTAATGGGGGACCAGTATGAAAAAAGTAGGACATGTATGCACTCACTGCTGTAAGTTTCTCTGGATAAGAATGTCAGCTAAATGACTAAAAAGTGTTCAACTGACAACATGGAGCTTGATTGTGGCAAGACAGTGTGTGGAAAGGGGGAAGTCTACAGCTCCAGCCAGGTATGGTGCTTCTCTGTGATGTGTTGGAACACAGGAGTCCAGATGGCAAGGTGTGATGTTGTGAGAACATGGTGTGTTGCTTTGTTTGGGCTGTGTTTGGACATAAGCCTAAAGTTCATGGGGCATGGATGATCAGGTGTAGCGCTGGGCCCTCTTTGGGAACACCTGGGGGTTCTGACAGGTGTGATATAAAATTCTAGCACAATAATTCAGTTACGATGCTTTTTTTTCAACAAAGAACCCTAGGATACTCGATGATGAGAGTCTCTCTCAAACATTGAGGCTTGATTCAAGTGTGGTGGTCTGTGCCACTGCCTTATAAAACCACATTAGCATGTGTATAAAGGGCATGGGTTCTGGTATGGAACTGTGTGCATGGGGACTAAACCCAGTCTTGGTGCTCTGTACTCTGTAGCAGTCCTCCATGACGTGCTAGGGTTCCATACTGGGTCCCCACTTCCCATGCTGCTCTGCTGTGTTGTGTTGGGAGGCCTGCTGTAATCTAAGAGAGGATGTAACAGCCAGGGTTCCCCAACAGCCTGCAGGGGCCCAGCTCATTATTAATGGCCTCCCGCCTGCCTGCCTGCCGGAGAAAAAAGGAGAAGAG